>NC_060119.1:790030529-790336582 GCF_021461395.2 Schistocerca americana
TAATGTTGTGTTTACGCAACTTTGGGACTGCCGAGTATATTTGTGGAACATGGTTCCTTCATTCTACCATAATAATATATCAGTATTCTACTGCTGACCGAACAGTTTATTACTGTTAGCCTTCATTTGAAAGATATTCATTCAGTTTGGTTCAGTTTGAGTGTGTTTGCAGAATGAACTATAACTCCGATCAAATTTTCGCTGCCGGTAAGTCAGTTTTATTGAAGTTTTGCATTTTATTTACTTTTACGTATTACGAATTTAATCGTAATTTGCCACAGCTCTGCTGTAAATAAATGCAGACAGTACATACATGGATTTCTGTTTGGCTAGGAATGTCTGATTATTACACGAAACCCCTATCTACTGCGAAGCTTTTGGCTATATTGAATGAAGATGAAGAACCTGAGGCTGCAGAGAGCATCGATTGCATGTACATTCCACCAGATGTTGATTAGATCAACATCCTGATCAAGATCCTGTTCTCATACGGGTGGTGTTGATTTACACGATAATGCTATTGCCAATTACAGAATCCAGAATTGATGAAGATCTTCTTGTTGAGGAAGAGGAAGCAACTGATATCTCTGGTACATTTGAAATACGTGCATATACTGAGCAAGACAAAGTGAATTCAACTGTAGGGTCAGAACTAAGTGGCCCTGGTAAGAAAATAAATGGAATTGGTGTGAGTGTAACAAAAATAAATGAAGATGTTCCGAACTGGAAGAAGGTTCAATCAACTTCCACTTCTTCACCAATAACAGAGGAGCTAACCAAGGCAGAAGACATAAAGAATAGAGTAGAAGGTCTATCGCCTTATGAAATTATTCCACTTTACTTTGACTCATAAGTGTTTTCAAAAATTACTGAATACACAAATAAATATGTACACGATAATAATCGCCATTCATTTAAAATAACTGTTCCATAGCTGAAGCAATTTAAAGGAATAATGATTCTTTCAGGATATCACACATTACCTGCAACGAAACTGTCCTGGTCGAAATATGAAGACAAAGGATTACCAGTTTAAGTAGTTGCATGAGGCGTAATAAATTCTTGTCAATCAAACAAAATATCCATTTGTCTGACAATGACAGACTGGATAAAAATGACAAGTTTTCTAAATTGAGGAGACAAATCTTTGATATAATCAATGGAAAATATCTTAAGTTTGCAATAGTTTCATATAATTTGTCTGTTGACGAGGAACTGGTCCCTTATTTTGGGATACATTCCTGCAAGACGGTCATTGAACGAAAACCTGTCAGATTTGGCTCTGAATTGTTGTCTTTATGCAGTTCTAACGGCTGTTTCTACAAATTCATTCCTTATGGTGAGAAGATGGGAGGACGTGAAACGTCTGAATTTTCTTCGGGCTAACTAGTAGTTCTGAATTTGCTTTTTTAGTTGTTGGAGACCCGTCTCGTCATTGTATGTATTTTGACTATTTCTTTCCTCTTATTCTTTATTTTGTATTTTGAAACAAAAGGGATTTTTTGCCACCGACTACTCGGGAGAACCGCACTGCAAAGTGCCCTTTGGAATCCACCTCAAGCATTAATAAAAAAGGTAAGGGTATGTTTGATTTTCTCTTTGACGATAAAGCTGAAGTCATGATGATAAAGTGGAATGAGAATTCCACTGTGACAGTAGTTACCAACAACGGCACCATCCAGCCTTTAGCAAACGCAAAAAGGTACAGACGAAAAGTGAAGAAAAGTATTGCTGTGCTCCAACCCAGGGTCGCCTCAGTACAGTCAACATATGGGTGGCGTTGATTTACACGATATTGCTATTGCCAATTACAGAATTCAGGCAAGAAATTATGGTGGCCTCTCTTCACCAACTTGATAGACAGTGTAACTGTGAATTTATGGAAAATATGCAATCTTGCAAATGAATAAAATATGTTACAACTTGAATTCGATCTTACGTATGCATGACCTTAATGAAATCAGCAGATAGTGCAGCCGAGAATGAAGGAAACAGAGAACTGCAACCCCTCAAGACACAGAAAAATGCTCTCACAGACGTCCCTCCAAATGCTCTCTTCCGAAAGAAATGCGCTATAATGATGCAGGCCACATAATAATAGAGGAGGAAAACAAAGCAAGAAGAACATGTAGGTTGTGTAAAAGCACAACAATTTACAAATGCAAAAAATGTAATGTGCATCTCCGTTCAAACTGTTTTCAAACATTTCATAAGAGAACGAAATAAGACTTCTTATCGTCCCAGAGTTACATAAACCATACATTTTGCTGCACTTTAATTAAAACCTATATATTTCTTTTTTGGATATTTATGTCTGTATTAGTGTACAATTAGATCAAATAAACATTATTTAAAAAAAAATATTTTTTTAATGCTTGATCCTTAATGGGTTAAGATGAGACTAGAAACACGTTAGCGGAGGAAAATAGTACGAATGAACAGAGATACTTCTTGCCATTGTCAATCAGCAGGCAGGTTTGCAGTGACAATCTTCTTGTACTTCCTGTCCTCAGATAGTCATTTCATCTCAATTTAGCTGTTGTAGGATTTGTGCTTTAATGCTTAGTCTATAAATTTCACCCTGGACTGCCTCTTCTGAAACTGATAATGTGAAAGTTTGGTGTCTTACTACGAGCCCAGATCAAAGGATTTCCTAGCAGCTAAAATGTTTCATAGGTCGGGTCTAACTTTCATTCGTTTCAGTACTCCATATTCGTTGTTCTACCCATTTATTATCGCCATAATGCTCGACAGTAACACCGTATCTCTATGACTTAAATTCGTTTTTCTCCTATTGCTCCTCTCTTCGACACCACCATTCTTCATGAGAAGATCGTTATTATATTCATTGATATACGTGTTCAAATGGTTTTATAAAGAAAATTTTCTACGTCGAAGGAAACTGAAAGTGTTGGACCGTAACCACCGTGACCGAAAGCTACCAATCAGATACTCCAGTATTTCCATGCCTATGCGATAAGTTGGTTGAAATTATATCCTTTTACAAGGTTTTTTTTCAGTACTTTTAGCATAGGACAAGTCCATTCCTACAGATGAAGAATGCAATGACTACATAGTAGCACTTGGGTGTGCCTAACGTTACTGGAACTCTTCCGATGGGTGCCGAAATACAGAATGTTCATAGAACGTGCACATTAAGCTTCTCGCATCATTTGGATTTTGAGAAAGGTCGAACCATTTCCGTGAGGGACTTGGGAGCATCAGACCGAAAGATCGAACAGCTGCCGTGAAATGAGTGAAGAATGAATGCTGACGAGATGGATTTAAGACAACCGTGTGGTCTGTCCAGAAAAACTGCACTACGTGAGGATCGTCCAAGCTACTTAAATCCGGGCAGAGGTTGCAGGTAGAGTGTGCATTTAATTCTATTATTTCTAATTAAGTGTCTCATTGTATCTTAAGTTCCATACAGATTACATATTTTTGCAAGGTCTTTCACGTATTTTTAGATCTTTTCACAAATGTTTCCCTAACTGTCTACTTCTAGCTCTTGGCTAGAACGTAACCTATAGCCCAAGCATCGAACAAGAAAGTGACAGAGGAATGATGTCCATAACGTTGTCAATACAAGGTAAAGATTGTTCCACTTTTCGTCCAACATTATCAAATCATATTATAAGACATATAAACTTATGGTGAGAGATGAGTCGAACCTCTGGTATGTCAGGTGACACCTTCCATGGCGATAAGAAGAATACAAAATGAATATTGATCTGCGATGACTTCGGTAATCTCCAATTGATGGTTTACTTATTATAAAGAGGCTATGGCCATTTGTCCCAATTATTCGCCATTGTTTGGCTGAAAAAAGAGTAAGCACACTGTGTTGGGGAAATAATGGGTGGCATATGTTTAAGTGTCAGTGAGATAAAAGGCCTAACCGTTTCGTGACGACAGAGAGAAAGGAATGCACTGTAGCGGATAAGTTAGCTTCTAGCTTCTCTTTAAAACTATCAACAGGGTGAAATGGTTCAAATGGCCCTAAGCACTATGGGACTTAATTTCTGAGGTCATCAGTCCCCTAGAACTTAGAACTACTTAAACCTAACTAACCTAGGAACATCACACACAACCATACCGAGGCAGGATTCGAACCTGCGACCGTAGCGGTCGCGCGGTTCCAGACTGCAGCGCCTAGAACCGCTCGGTCACACCGGCCAGCTCAACAGGCTGAAAATGAGATTTTAACATCTAAAGGACTTGCAAGTTTTCTCACTTGTCTGGCCTGTATCTGGTGTATTTACATCGGATAGGGGCTAGGATGAAAGTTGAATGTGAGTGTGGTGCAAGAGACAGGACATCGGAGTTTTCCAGCGCTCCAAGTAGACGTAAATGCTCTGTGCATGACGACAGATATTTCATATTAATAACTCTCGGAATATTTTCAGTGTGAATTCAGAGTGCAAAACAATAAAATGAAAAGGGTTGCTGGGGAAGTAGTAGGCGGCGATGGAAAAACTGATAGTTTGATGATGTTCTAAGTGGATATGACAGCAACATCGACAGCACATGGTCTGTCACTCACGGGTTGGTCGACCAATGGTAAAGACCTGTCGTGTGGAGTGGCCCGTGCCCTTCCTGTTTCAGAAATGACCAGAAGGTGATGAAGGCGAGGATGGGTGGATTGTGTCAACCCCCACAATTTGAAAGTAGATGGGATGGTCAAAGGAAGGTTTCAAGTTGAACGTTTGTTCCTTCACACTTGATGTAAAAATCTAATCTTATGTTAGCACAATGGGTAAAAACTTAATCACTCCGTGAAAGACCACATTAATACCGTGTAACACCGTCTGTAATATTAATAACAACTTCTGTTCGGAGAGGAAGAGAATCCACGCGTTTTTTCAGCTGTGCCATAACCTTATGAGCCACTCGTTGGTGGTTCGATTCCGCAGAGCTACGAAATTGCAGGGATGTCAACTGCTGCGTTTCACCCGCTGTTTTAACTCGTATCAGTAGGATTAACATAGTGTCATACAGTGGGCCAGTCAACGTGCCTCAGTGTCGTCATATCAGGAACGTACCCGCACACCACTGTGAACACGGCAATCTCGAAAGACGAGAGATTTCAGAGTATGTTCGCTATGAAGATGTCGCAGAAAAAGCAACACCTGGTCGTCAAGAGTGACGGAATTAATGTCCTGTTTCATGTTCACGGTGACATGACGAGTGGGCCCAAGTCATGGAAGGAAAATCACATCTGAAACATCATAGAACTGCCTCAGGGCTAAACTGCACTGCGGGTTAACGCCTCATTGAGTAGCTGGTGCATTCGAAGCCTAGGAGTATTTGAAAAGGCGAAGTTACAACTTGTCGGAAGTAATTCCACGCCTGCAGTCAGCTTCCTATACAGTTTGTTTTGTTTGCTCCATTGAAGACTTGAAGCTTATGTGTCATTGTGAGCAGCGGCCCTTCTCGGGCTGCACTCATTGCAATGTTCGCTCGTAACTAGCTGAGATGGATCTATATTCACTTTTTCTTTTCAATTCGATTTCCACTAACAGGGCATGACACTTGTCTCCGATCTACATCTACATTTATACTCCGCAAGCCACCCAACGGTGTGTGGCGGAGGGCACTTTACGTGCCACTGTCATTACCTCCCTTTCCTGTTCCAGTCGCGTATAGTTCGCGGGAAGAACGACTGCCACAGAGCCTCCGTGCGCTCTCGAATCTCTCTGATTTTACATTCGTGAACTCCTCAGGAGGTATAAGTAGGGGGAAGCAATATATTCGATACCTTATCCAGAAATGCACCCTCTCGAAACCTGGATAGCAAGCCACACCGCGATGCAGAGTGCCTCTCTTGCAGAGTCTGCCACTTGAGTTTGCTAAACATCTCCGTAACGCTATCACGCGTACCAAATAGCCCAGTGACGAAACGCGCCGCTCATCTATGGATCTTCTCTATCTCCTCCGTCAACCCGACATGGTACGGATGTCACACTGATGAGCAATACTCAAGTATAGGTCGAACGAGTGTTTTGTAAGCCACCTCCTTTGTTGATGGACTACAGTTTCTAAGGACTCTCCCAATGAATCTCAACCTGGTACCCGCCTTACCACTTCAAATCGTTCCGTAAGCATACTCCCAGATATTTTACAGAAGTAACTGCTACCATTGTTTGTTCCGCTATAATATAATCATACAATAACGGAGCCTTCTTTCTATGTATTCGCAATACATTACATTTGTCTATGTTAGGGGTCAGTTGCCCCCCCTGCACCAAGTGCCTATCCGCTGCATATCTTCCTGCATTTCGCTGCAATTTTCTAATGCTGCAACTTCTCTGTATACCACAGCAGCATCCGCAAAAAGCCGCATGGAACTTCCGACACTATCTACTAGGTCATTTATATCTATTGTAAAAAGCATTGGTCCCATAACAATCCCCTGTAGCACGCCAGAGGTTACTTTAACGTCTGTAGACGTCTCTCCATGGAGAACAACATGCTGTGTTCTGTTTGCTAAAAACTCTTCAATCCAGCCACACAGCTGCTTTGATATTGCGTAGGCTCTTACTTTGTTTATCAGGCGACAGTGCGGAACTGTATCGAACACCTTCCGAAAGTCAAGGAAAATGGCATCTACTTGGGAGCCTGTCTCATGAACAAATAAAGCGAGTTGCGTCTCACACGATCGTTGTTTCCGGAATCCATGTTGATTCCCATAGAGCAGATTCTTGGTTTCTAGAAATGACATGATAAGCGAGCAAAAAACATGTTCTAAAATTCTATCTGTTGGTACGAGAGTCGTTCAGTAAGTTATGCAACACGTTTTTATTCTGAAAGAAGGTTGGTTTCATTCAGGATTTCAATACGGCACATTATTCCCCAAGGTTTTGGCTACAAAACCCTGTTTTTCAACATGTTGTTGTTGTTGTTGTGGTCTTCAGTCCTGAGATTGGTTTGATGCAGCTCTCCATGCTACTCTATCCTGTGCAAGCTTCTTCATCTCCCAGTACCTACTGCAATCTACATCCTTCTGAATCTGCTTAGTGTATTCATCTCTTGGTCTCCCTCTACGATTTTTACCCTACACGCTGCCCTCCAATACTAAATTGGTGATCGCTTGATGCCTCAGAACATGTCCTACCAACCGATCCCGTCTTCTGGTCAAGTTATGCCACAAACTTCTCTTCTCCCCAATCCTATTCAATACTTCCACATTAGTTATGTGATCTACCCATCTAATCTTCAGCATTCTTCTGTAGCACCACATTTCGAATGCTTCTATTCTCTTCCTGTCCATACTATTTATCGTCCATGTTTCACTTCCATACATGGCTACACTCCATTCAAATGCTTTCAGAAATGACTTCCTGGCACTTAAATCTATACTCGATGTTAACAAATTTTTCTTCTTCAGAGAATCTTTCCTTGCCATTGCCAGTCTACATTTTATATCCTCTCTACTTCGACCATCATCAGTTATTTTGCTCTCCAAATAGCAAAACTCCTTTACTACTTTAAGTGTCTCATTTCCTAATCTAATTCCCTCAGCATCACCCGACTTAATTCGACTACATTCCATTATCTTCGGTTTGCTTTTGTTGATGTTCATCTTATATCCTCCTTTCAAGACATTGTCGATTCCGTTCAACTGCTCTTCCAAGTCCTTTGCTGTCTCTGACAGAATTACAATGTCATCAGCGAACCTCAAAGTTTTTATTTCTTCTCTATGGATTTTAATACCTACTCCGAATTTTTCTTTTGTTTCCTTTACTGGTTGCTCAATATACAGATTGAACAACATCGGGGAGACTACAACCCTGTCTTACTCCCTTCCCAACCACTGCTTCCCTTTCATACCCCTCGACTCTTATAACTGCCATCTGGTTTCTGTACAAATTGTAAATAGCCTTTCGCTCCCTGTATTTTATCCCTGCCACCTTTAGAATTTGAAAGAGAGTATTCCAGTCAACATTGTCAAAAGCTTTCTCTAAGTCTATAAATACTAGAAACGTAGGTTTGCCTTTCCTTAATCTTTCTTCTAAGATAAGTCGTAAGGTCAGTATTGCCTCACGTGTTCCAGTGTTTCTACGGAACCCAAACTGATCTTCCCCGAGGTTGGCTTCTACTAGTTTTTCCATTCGTCTGTAAAGAATTCGTGTTAGTATTTTGCAGCTGTGACTTATTAAACTGATAGTTCGGTAATTTTCACATCTGTCAACACCTGCTTTCTTTGGGATTGGAATTATTATATTCTTTTTCAACATAAACTCCGTTAAATTCGACAGCCTTACCCTCCCTTACTGGGAGGGTCTTTATCCCCCCACGTTACCCACTAGTCGACGTCGCAGCCACTCATATTCTTGCTGCATTGATAACCTCTCAATCGTCCACGTACTGCTTACAGATGGGTATTTTTTTCATTGGTATAAAAGATGGAAGAAAAATGTGGGAGATCTGGACTGTACAGCTGATGAGGAAGAACAGTCCAATTAAGTTTTGTGAGCTCCTCTCGGGCGCGCAGACTTGTGCGAGACCTTGTGTTGTTGTGGAGGAGGAGACGTTCGTTTGCAGTTTTGCGGCGACGAACACTCTCAGGTCATTTCTTCAGTTTCCCGACTCTAGAACAATACATTTCCGAGTTGATCGTTGCACCAAGAGGGAGGACATCAAACACAATAATTCCATCAGAGTCCAAGAAGACCTTCGCCATGACTTTACCGGCTGAGGGTGCGACTCTGAACTTTCTCTTCAGAGGAGAGGTGGTCTGGCGCCATTCCATGTATTGCCTTTTTGTTTCCGGTTTAAGTGATGAACCCATGTTTCATCGATGTTCGACAAAAAAAATCAGCACCATCAGCCCTGTAGCTCCCAAACAATTCCGCGCAAATGGTCCTCCATTGCCCTTTGTTGTCCTCTGTTAGGCGGCTGGGAGACCAGCAGGCACACACCTTTGAGTACCCTAACAGGTGGACGAGTGTGTAAACTCTACCAACAGAGATGTCAATTTGAGCAACGAGTTGTCTGAGTGTGATCCCTAGATCACTTCGAATGAGAGTGTCCACACGTTCCAACACTACAAGAGTCACAGTTGTGCGAGGCTGGCAGGCACCCAGGAGAAGCGACGGGTTTACGCGATCTTGTTGCGATGATGACAGATGCTTCTTCTAACGACTCGCCGTACTTTTTGTTAACTGCCACGTCTCTGTAGACATTCTGCGATCATCTGTCAATAACAGTGATGCTCTGGTTTTCCGCCAAAAGGACTCAATAATGGCTCTCTGCTTGGAATGCACTTTCACCGCAGACACAATTTAGAACGGCTACTTACAGCACCGCCATCTACCGCAACTTCATGAAACTACAGGGCTGAAGCGGGAATATTTCACCATGTCCCACAACAAATAGCGCTTTTTTTTTTCAACCGATACTGGCAGAGGAAAACATTGTGTTGCATTGCTTGCTAAATGCCCCAGGTATCTGTTGAAACAGCGGTTCTTACGCCGTGTCGCTTGGTTGATGGTGGTACGCAATTCCTTGTAAACACGTTTCACATTCAGCGTTGACACACTAATAAATTGGGCGACCATATTCACGGTGTGACCATGGGTATGTCTCAGGTCAGATTCTTTCTGCCATTCTGACACGTCTCCACTTCTATCCATCTAATTGCTCTGATTCCACACAGCTGACAGCTATACACATGCCATTTCACTCCACTGACCTATGTCATCGGAAGAGGGACCTTTGACTGTCTGCTACAACTTCCATAACGTCTATAGCACTCCAAAGCGAGCAGTGTGCTCTTTTAAGGTATTGACCAATATTTTGTCCACCGGCCGGAGTGGCCGTGCGGTTCTAGGCGCTACAGTACGGAACCGCGCGACCGCAACGGTCGCAGGTTCGAATCCTGCCTCGGGCATGAATGTGTGTGATGTCCTTAGGTTAGTTAGGTTTAATTAGTTCTAAGTTCTAGGCGACTGATGACCTCAGAAGTTAAGTCGCATAGTGCTCAGAGCCATTTGAACAATTTGAACCAATAAATTTGTCCGATGGTCTTAGTAAATCACAAACACAGCGCTATCTAGCCAGATTTTTATTAATTCTGTAAAGTATTAAACTGTGTAGGTTAGGCAGTAGTACGGTTTTTTATTATTATTAAGGGAATGTTGTAATGGTTTTGTGCAGTTAACAGACTATCCACAGCCAGCGGCTCTGCCTTCCAAAAACACGTCTGTTCTGCTCGAGGTCTGGGTTCCAAGAGAGAGATGCAACTGTGTTCGGCACAGAGAAAAGTGTTTCTTGAACATTATATTCAAGTGAAACGTGTACGATAGGCAAGCGAAAAATTTGAAATTCTAAGTCTCTAAAATTTAATGACACACAAAATCATTGAAAATCAAATGAAAATATTAGAAACGAAGAGATAATGGAAAGAATGTATGACGAAATAAATCTATGAATATTTGCCAGAAGGAGGACTTGGTTAATAAGGCATGTGATAATGCATCGGTGAGTTAATTGTGTGGAATGAGATATGTCTTTAGGATAAAAAAGTATATTATTTTATTTCCATTACTTCACACTGATGGTGAGAGAAGGAAAGGGGAATCGAGATGTTGGAGCAGCACAAAATTCCAGTTATTCAAAAAGAGTGGTAAAAATTCGTGTTAAATCTTTTCAGATAAAGATTGACGGTTTGTAATTAACGTTAATAATATAATTTCCTTGGTAATATTTACATTACTCGTAATAAATGATAATGACCTTTGTCTTGTAAAAGACCTTATCAATCGTAACAGACTTCAGAAGGAAACAATGGTGTAGGGTGAACAGGGGGTAGAGATGGAAGAGACGGGGGAAGATGTGAACCAAGGCATATTTCGCGAACGACACAGATCCAGGAGAACGAGGGCGAGGTTTTTGACTTCGAATCTTGAACGTAAGTTTACGAATTGCATGTTGTGTTACACCACCTCGGATGTGCGTTTAGTGAGGTAGAACAGAGAGGAAGAGGTCACGACAAGATGAAAAGAGATAGAGGACGATATATCAGACTAATGAGACGCTGATTACTATTAACTCTTCTGCCACTAGAGCTCGGTGACATGTGGCTATCACACGCGTGATAAAATCCCGTGCAGAAGTGGAGTTTCAGGCATTATTTCTGTCTCTAGTCTCTGAATGTTAATCTGTAAGAATACAGCCAGGGGTAACTTTGCCACCAGTCTTACTTGTAAGTGCAGGTACTAATAACAAATGCAGCACGTTGTCTTTCTTCTTTTACTTTTGTTCCGAATTCGGTTTTAATATTCCCATCAACAGTGTAGTACGAATTTTTTTTCTATTTCGCATCATGTTCTGTAACATTATGCTGTTGTGCTTTCCAGTAGCAACTATCACAAATGTTTCTCGTAATCTAAAGCACTTTGCACTCACTGGCTGTTTTCAACGAAACGGCATGGGCATATTAACAGAGATCAGTTCGCCCATCCACGTTCACACTGGGACAATTACAGACAGACACACACACACACACACACACACACACACACACACACACACGGAGGCGTCCATTGTGTCCTGCGCCATGGCGTAACGAACCGGCATGAGAAGTAATCTGCGTGTCCGATATATCGACGTCCCTGTGTTTCGTTCCTGTACCAGCAAATGGAAATCATGTGGCCAGTCCAGCATGGCTCAAACATTGTAATACTGCCGTAGCGTGCTGCTCCGTATTTTTATTCCTGCTGCCACCTCCTGCGTAGCTCAATTTGCGTTTTCAACGTGGCGACATTACAGAGCTACTCCAGTTTCCATCCCATTACGTCAACCGAACGCGCCACCGTAAACGTCAGAATAAGCAAGCAGCAGGAATCCGGTAACACCGTAGCAGCTTGGAAGGAGGGTTTATAGCCGAAACCGCTGGGTACTAAGACGCTCTGTTACCAAACACGCTCCTCTCAAAACAAACTTCTCATTGCCGAGCCGTAAAGAAGCGAAAAATAATCTCCCTTCACTTTCGTACTCCAGTACGATTGTAATGATTCTAAAATTCAGCAGAATCGACCAACTGCAAAATTGTTACTAATGTTCGGAGGACACTGTATGCAGAATTACATTGCCTTGTCCCTTATATCCAGTCATATACAGTACACTGGGAATACCTTTTTGCAAGAATCCGCCTTCTCTGCAGAGAAACGACCACATTTCGGAGTGCTCGTAAAAATATCTGTTTTTCTGTGGCTGTTCTCCGCCAGTCCTGAGGAAGGAAGCACTTTAGGCTTTTTCTCGGCTTCCTCTTTGCCTCTGCAAACGCAGTCTTTTGAGTTCGTGTGTTATATGACCTCTGCTAAGGAAAAGAGCGGAGTACTTTGCTTAGTTTGAATAAATTAAGCGAAAGAATTTTATAAATAGGGTAATTCAACTCGTATGTGATGATAAATTTGTAAACGAATTCAATTACTTGTGTAAAAGTAAGTGTTCAGAATCTGATAGCGCCCCAAAACCCATAAAAATTCTCTGTCACGGTGTTGCTAATTTGTGTGACGCTCTGTAGTGCTGGAAAAAATATCAAATTACTTGTTCCTCAAAGCGTGGAGTGAAATCCAGTGGTCGGTAAATTATCAGTATATTTTTTAGATTAATAGTTTCTCATTCGGCAACTTAATTATAAATGTTAATGTACAGTATTAAAAAGATGAAGATAAAGATAATAAGCATGATACTAAAAGTTTTGTCATATGTGTTTTACAACTTTTAAAGTTGTAAACCAAATTCGGTACACCTGTGGTCTACACTTACAAGGGAACCTCCCCATCGCACCCCCCTTAGATTTAGTTATAAGTTGGCACAGTGGATAGGCCTTAAAAACTGAACACAGATCAGTCGAGAAAACAGGAAGAAGTTGTGTGGAACTATGAAAAAAAAATAAGCAAAATATACAAACTGAGAAGTCCATGTGCAAGATAGGCAACATCAAGGATTGTGTACGCTTAGGAGCGCCGTGGTCCCGTGGTCAGCGTGAGCAGCTGCGGAACGAAAGGTCCTTGGTTCAAGTTTTCCATCGAGTGAAAAGTTTAATTTTTTATTTTCAGACAATTATCAAAGTTCAGGCACTCACATACAATCAACTTCGCTCTCCAAAATTCCAGGACATGTTCAGATTTGCATGGACATATGCAGGATATGACGGTCTACATTTGAAAACGTTAAAAACATATGTTTTGACAGAGCACAGGGAAAACTGTGCGACTTTTTTGGGAGCGATTATCACATCCACAAGGAAACCTAAGAGTGATCATCACATCCACAAGAAAACCTAAATCGGGCAAGGTAGAAGAATCTTTTTACCCATCCGCCAAGTGTAGAAGTTAGATGGGTCGACAACATATTCCTGTCATGTGACGCACATGCCGTCACCAGTGTCGTATAGAATATATCAGACGTGTTTTCCTGTGGAGGAATCGATTGACCTATGACCTTGCGATCAGATGTTTTCGGTTCCCATTGGAGAGGCACGTCGTTTCGTCTACTATTCGCACGGTTTTACGGTGCGGTCGCAAAACACAGACACTAAACTTATTACAGTGAACAGAGACGTCAATGAACGACCGGACAGATCATAACTTTGAGAAAATAAAAAAAGTAAACTTTTCATTCTACGGAAGACTTGAACCAAGGACCTCTCGTTCCGCAGCTGCTCACGCTAACCACGGGACCACGGCGGTCCTTAGCTTACACTGTCCTTGATGTTACATATCTTGCGCTTGGACTTCTCAGTTTGGATATTTTGCTTATTTTTTTCGTGGTTCCACACAACTTCTTCCAGTTTTCTCGATTGATCTGTGTTCAGTTTTTCAAGGCCTATCCACTGTGCCAACTTATAACTAAATCTGAGGCGGGTGCGATGGGGAGGTTCCCTTGTTAGTGTCATTGACTAGCAGTCAAAATATCCTGGCTCTCGAGTTAGATGCCAGCCATAGCTTTAATTTTGAATGAAAGTCATCAGCAATGACGTCCGAAGACTTCCCGCGTAACAAGTCACCCTCGTTCTGCCAAAGGCCTTGTCAAAGAGAGCGGAAGAGTGGACAAAGGTATGGGGTAGTCTCTTGGCCCAAAAGGAGGACGAACAGGCAATGATCAACGACATGGGGATGAAGAAGGAGTTGGAAACCAACGCATCAAAGATACCTATTGCGTACCCACAAGTCTGTGGCTTGTATTAAAAAAGGGTTATGATGATGTCTGCGTTGGAAAAGGATTTCGGATTAGTTACACATTCGGATCTCCAGGAGGAGCTCCCAAAGGGGAGGCAACCATGAGGCAAAGTCTGGATAATTAACGAGAGGGTAATATTCTACGAAAGCCAGAAGTATGAATGTGGTGAGAAAGACAGAAAATCTTTTTTAAAAAGAAAGGGACGGTCAGTGGATAAATAGTGATGGTGAGTTAAAATCATGTGGAAAGAAAATCAGAGTGTCTAGTCAGACGAATACAGGGTAATACCCACAGCAGCAAGAAATGGTAAGATTCGTCATGAGTAGGAACGGCAGGGAGTGAGATACTGTGAACTATTCAGTGATAGGGTTGTTCTCAGCTGAACCAACAGAAAAGCAATGACAGTAACAATACTTTTGGTATGTATGCCGACTTCACAAGTAGAGAAGGAAGAGTAGAAAAAGTATTAGAATACTGAACAGATGGTTCAGTATACAAAGGGCAAGGATACTCCAATAATCAGGGGCGATCACATACGATGGACAGATAAACACAGGTTCAAGGAAGGTAGCTGCGAAAAGAATATGGAACACTTTGGGGAGTCGGTTTAGAGCCCAAGAATAACTGAACTTCGAAAGACTTGCCGTCTAATATGTCAGAAGGGATAGATAATATTCCTTGGGAATTTCTAAAATCCTTTAGAGAAGTGGGAACGAAACGGCTAATTAGTCTTGATCAGGATCATCCGAACACCTTATGTAATGGGGAATTCACCACTAGATGTCGCAAGAAGCGAACCGGCCAATGTATAAAGTGGCAGGGAACATTACGATGTCAGTAGCGAAACAGTAACCACAGAATGGATCAGCCAGGAAACGTCACTGATTTCTAACGCAGATTGTTTATTGGATGTCACCTGAGTAAGAAATCCATCAGGGACATTTCAACCCTTCTAAACCTGCCCATGTCGCCTGTGTGATTGTGAAGTGAAAACGTGAAGAAACAGCCACAGCTAACCCAAGACGAAACAGAATCACGTACCGACGAACAGGCAGCGTGAAGCATTGCGAAGAATGGTTCTAAAATATCACATGAAATCAGCGGAAGGAATCACTCGTGAGTTCTGAAGTACTACCAGCAATCCAGTTAGCTCAACAACTGTGCGTAAGGCTTTAACAAGAATTGGGGGGGGGGGGGGGGGGGGGATGGTCGAACACCTTCTCATGTTGTTGTTGTTGTTGTGGTCTTCAGTCATGAGACCTGTTTGATGAAGCTCTCCATGCTGCCCTATCCTGTGCAAGCTTCTTCACCTCCCAGTACTTACTGCAACCTACATCCTTGTGAATCTGCTTAGTGTATTCATCTCTTGGTCTCCCTCTACGATTTTTACCATCGACGCTGCCCTCCAATGCTAAATTTGTGATCCCTTGATGCCTCAGAACATGTCCTACCAAGCGGTCCCTTCTTCTTATCAAGTTGTGCCACAAACTCCTCTTCTCCCCTATTCTATTCAATACCTACTCATTGTGCCACAAACTCCTCTTCTCCCCTATTCTATTCAATACCTACTCATTTGTTATGTGATCTACCCATCTAAACTTCAGCATTCTTCTGTAGCATCACATTTCAAAAGCTTATATTCTCTTCTTGTCCAAACTATTTATCGTCCATGTTTCACTTCCATACATGGCTACAATCCATACAAATACTTCCAGAAACGACTTCCTGACACTTAAATCTATACCCGATGTTAACAAATTTCTCTTCTTCAGAAACGCATTCCTTGCCATTGCCAGTCTGCATTTTATATCTTCTCTACTTCGACCATCATCAGTTATTTTGCTCCCCAAATAGCAAAACTCCTCTACTGGTTTAAGTGTCTCATTTCCTAATCTAAGTCCCTCAGCAACACCCGACTTAATTCGACTACATTCCATTATCCTCGTTTCGTTTTTGTTGATGTTCATCTTATATCCTCCTTTCAAGACACTGTCCATTCCGTTCAACTGCTCTTCCAAGTCCTTTGCTGTCACTGACAGAATTACAATGTCATCGGCGAACCTCAAAGTTTTTATTTCTTCTCCATGGATTTTAATAACTACTCCGAATATTTCTTTTGTTTCCTTTGCTGCTTGCTCAATATACAGATTGAATAACATCGGGGAGAGGCTACAACCCTGTCTCACTCCCTTCCCAACCACTGCTTCCCTTTCATGCCCCTCAACTCTTATAACTGCCATCTGGTTTCTGTACAAATTGTACGTAGCCTTTCGCTCCCTGTATATTACCCCTGCTACCTTTAGAATTTGAAAGAGAGTATTCCAGTCAACATTGTCAAAAGCTTTCTCTAAGTCTACAAATGCTAGAAACGTAGGTTTGCCTTTCCTTAATCTTTCTTCTAAGATAAGTCGTAAGGTCAGTATTGCCTCACGTGTTCCAATATTTCTACGGAATCCAAACTGAACTTCCCCGAGGTCGGCTTCTACCAGTTTTTCCATTCGTCTGTAAAGAATTCGTGTTAGTATTTTGCAGCTGTGACTTATTAAACTGTAGTTAAGTCAGACATTTCTATAGTCAGTGTTAAGCGATGTGTGAAGTGATGCAGAGACTGGACTGTGGATGACTGGAAAAGAGTGATTTGTAGTGATGGATCACGCTGTACCCTGTGACAGTCCGATAGAGGGTTTAGGTATGGCGAATGCCTTGAGAACGTTAGCTGCTGTCATGTGTAGTCTCACCAGTGACGTAGAGAGGAGGTGGTGTTACAGTATGGGGATGTTTTTTGTGATTAAGGTGTGGAGGCCGCCTTATTATCTGTAAGTAAAACATTGCGCTGGCTGTTATTGTTGAGAGGCTAACCTGTTGGCGTGTCCGAACGTTGATTTATGTCCGAAGTGCTGGCTATTGCGAATGGCATTAGTAGCAGTGTTTACGATTGTTGATTTGGCTACACGTAAAATAAAGGGAAGCGAAAGGCTAATTATAACTTGCACAGAAACCAGATAGCAGTTATAAGAGTCGAGGACTATCAAAGGGAGGCAGTGGTTGAAAAGGGAGTGAGACAGCTTTTGTCTGTCTCCGATGTTATTCAATATGCACACTGAACAAGCAGTAAAGGAAATCAAAGAAAATTTTGTAACATGAGTTAAGGTTCAGGGTGAATAAACAAAAGCTTTGAGGTTTGCCGATGGCATTGTGATTCTGTCAGAGACAGCAAAGGACTTAGAAGAGTAGTTGAACGGAATGAACAATGTGTTAAAAGAAGGACATTCGCTAAACATCAACAAAAGCAAAACAACGATGATGAAATGTAGTGGAATTAAATCAGGTGATGATAAGGGAACCAAATCAGGAATCATGACGCTTGAAGTAGTACATGAGTTTGCTATTTGGGGAGCAAAAGAACTGATGATGCCGAAGTATATAGTATATAAAACGTAGACTGGCAATCGTAAGAAAAGCATTTCCGGAGAAATGAAATTAGCATCAGATATAGACGTAAATGTTACAAAGTCTTTTCTTGGTGTGTTTGTCTGGAGCGTAGACATGTATGGAAGTGAAACGCGGAAGATAACAGTTTATATAAAAAGAAAATAAAAGCTTTTGAAATGTGCTACTACAGTAAAATATGAAGATTAGATGGGTCGATGACGTAACTAATGAGGGCGTACTGAATAGAATCAGGGAGACAAATTTGTGGTACAACTTGACCAAAGGATGGGGTCGATCGGTAGGACACATTCTGAGACGTCAAGAAGGGATCACCTGTTTGTTATTGGAGGGAAATGTGTGCGTGTGTGTGTGTGTGTGTGTGTGTGGAGGGGGCGGGGGGGTAAAAATCGTATAGGGAGACAGAGATGAATGCAGTAAGCAGATTCAGAAAGATGTAGCTTGCAGTAGTAATTCCGAGATGAAGAGGCTCGCACAGAATAGAGTAGCATGGAGAGCTGCATCGAACCAGGCCACAAGAGCAACAACGAAGCCCCAGCTTTCTCGTTCCTTACTGTAAGCTACAAGTAGCGTGTCCATACTCAAATACATTGAGTGAGCTCTATAGTTCTATGCTAAGATTAATAATTATCAGTGTAAGATTTAATTGGTGTCTAGGGCTAGGACCTGATCACTAATTAATGAGTTTGAGGCTGTCCCGCGTTAGGCTAGGCACGTTAATGCCTGCTAATTATTATTAATACCAAGGCTAGTATCAAAAACCTGGAGCTACCTAGCATTAAGTTATTCTTAAGGCGCGGTATCTCGTATAAGTAGTGCTTTTACGATGTGGCGATGTGGTCACATTGGTAAATGTGATAGCTAGACACCGGACGTCTTTTGAGTGGCTCGTATAACTGGTTCACTGAACGAGATTTTCACTCTGCAGCGGAGTGTGCACTGATATGAAACATCCTCGCAGATTAAAACTGTGTGCTGGACCGGGACTCGAACTCGGGACCTTTGCCTTTCGCGGGCAAGTGCTCTACCAAGCATCCCCCAGGCTGTGGCTAAGCCATGTCTCCGTAATATTCTTTCTTTGAGGAGTGCTTGTTCTGCTAGGTTCACAGGAGAAGTTCTGTAAAGTTTGGAAGGTAGGAGGCGAGGTACTGGCGGAAGTAAAGCTGTGAGGACGGGGCGTGAGTCGTGCTTGGGTAGCTCAGTTGGTAGAGCACTTGCCCGCGCAAAGACAAAGGTCCCGAGTTCGAGTCTCGGTCCGGCACACAGTTTTAATCTGCCAGGAAGTTTCAACTGGTTCCCTGTTTATCTGTGCAGTCACGAGTGTGTTACGTCGTGGCGATATCTTGGATCTGTCTTTGTGGCCAATGGTGGTCCACTGGGGGCCGAGCGGCACACTAACCCTGGGTTTGGTGTGGTGCGGCAGGGGGGTGGGTGGACTGCTGTGGCCTGTTGAGGGGTTGTGAACCACTGAAGGCTACGGCCGGACGAAGCCTCTCCGTCGTTTCTACGTCTCCGGTGCAATACACAATACACAAAGGCGACATTTGGCTATACCACAACTGGCCACCTCCGAACAACTCCTTCTGCGTGAGTGGGCTCAACTTCATGTTGTATAATTGGATTCCTACATTTTATTGCATATTAGGATTCTACGCCAAACAATACGAACGGTTTTTAAACCAATGTTTTCTATTAATAATAGACGAGGTTGTAATTGACAAATAACAAGTGCGCCTTTTTTGCGATTAAAAATCGATGCATTTGCTTCTACAGTTCATTTAAAATGCAAATGTAAACCATTGAGCATTTGTTGTGAAAGGCAAAGGGACTCACCGACATTAAGAATTCCGATGGAAACAGGAGACTTATTACATTCATGTCATTGTTCCTGGATCACGCTAAATGTTGTCTCCAACAAGACATAGAAACGGCTAACTATATTGTACTACAAAAACACATTTTCAACACTAAAGACAATTTCGAAGGTAAATATCGGCCGTTAGAACACGAAGGTTTACAAACGTTTTTTATTCCAGTCTCTGATCACAATATCAATTCTTTAGACGATGACCAGTTTCAGTCCGTAATGACCATCCTCAGATCTTTTTTACACCATGTCCTAAAGTGATAAGGCCATAACGGCATCGCCAAAACATATAAATATAATCAGCACAGCATCGTCAAATGGTTCAAAAATAAGGTGTAGAATAGGCCACATCGTCCACACAGTAATTATTGCAACTGCTTGGAGTAGCCTTTTCGTGCTGATTCATCATATAACTTGTATTAGCTCCTTCGTGATTGATGGGACACATAAGTCTCACTAAAGTAACACGCAATTTTGATTTTTCGGGCATCTGTATCCTGTATCTGTCTAGTACTAGCATGTAGAGTAATGCTTTCGGAACCTGGAGAAAAATACTACTAACTATGGGGTGGGTGTATAGAAGGCTGTGAGCGATCAAATGGGGCGGCCTGTGTTTATACACACATCAAAAAAAATTGCATCACCTCGGTTCGGAGAGTTCTGGAACCTGTACAGAAAATTGGAATAGAGGTGGTGGTCCAGATTGTTGAACACACCGGTACCTCTAATACCCAGTAGCACGTTCTCTTTCCCTCATGCATGCCTGTTTTCGTCGTGGCATACTATCCACAAGTCCATCAAGGCACTGTTGCTCCAGATTGTCCCGCTCCTCAACGGCGATTCGGCTTAGATCCCACAGAGTGGTTGGTGGGTTACATCGTCCATTAACAGCCCTTTTCAATATACCCCAGCCATATTCGGTAGGGTTCATGTCTGGAGAACATGCTGGCCACTCTAGTCAAGCGATGTCCTTATCCTGAATGAAGTCATTCACAAGATGTGCACGATGGGGGCGCGAATTGCCGTCCATGAAGACGAATGCCTCGCCAGTATGTTGCCGATATGGTTGCACTATCGGTCGGAGGATGGCATTCACGTATCGTACAGTCATTACGGCGCCTTCCATGACCACCAGCGGCGTACGTCGGCCCCACATAATGCCACCCTAAAACAGAAGGGAACATCCACCTTACTGCACTCGCTGGACAGTGTGTCTAAGGTGTTCAGCCTGACCGGGTGGCCTCCAAACACGTCTCCAACGATCGTCTGGTTGAAGGCATATGCGACACTCATCGGTGAAGAGAACGTGATGCCAATCCTGAGCGGTCCATTCGGCATGTTGTTCGGCCCATCTGCATGGTGTCGTGGTTGCAAAGATGGACCTCGCCATGGACGTCGGGAGTGAAGTTGCGCAGCACGCAGCCTATTGCGCACAATTTAAGTCGTAACACGACGTCCTGTGGCAGCACGAAAAGCATTATTCAACATGGTGGCGTTCCTGGCGGGGTTCCTCCGAGCCAAAATTCGTAGGTAGCGGTCATCCACTGCAGTCGTAGCCCTTGGGCGGCCTGAGCGAGGCATGTCATCGACAGTCCCTGTCTCTCTGTATCTCCTCCATGTCCGAACAACATCGCTTTGGTTCACTCCGAGACGCCTGGACACTTTCCTTGATGAGAGCGCTTCCTGGCACAAAGTAACATTACGGACGCGATCGAACCGCGCTATTGACCGTCTAGGCATGGTTGAACTACAGACAACACGAGTCGTGTACGTCCTTCCTGGTGGAATGACTGGAACTGATTGGGAGTCGGAGCCCTCCGTCTCATAGGCGCTGCTCATGTATGGTTGTTTACATCTTTGGGCGGGTTTAGTGACATCTCTGAACAGTCAAAGGGGTTGTGTCTGTGATACAATATCCATCGTCAACGTCTGTCTTCAGGAGTTCTGGGAACTGAGGTGATGCAGATGTTTTTTTTGATGTTTTTAGTTGACACAGTGCACCTGTTTCACGAAAATCAGAACGAATCACCCTCTTCTCCATTCCAAGAATATCTAAAGTAGCTGATTGTAGTTCCTTATACATTATAGGCACCGTTTTGAAATGTTACTACAATTCTCACTAAATCTACGGGATTGTACATACTTTGTATGTAATGGGACGTATATGTCCCAAAAACCTTCATACAGTATAGAAAATATTGGTGTGTGGTATGTCAAAGACATTTTCCAACGTCATGTTGAAATCTTGTGTATGATATTTCACGTTTTTCGTCGTCAGGCGAATAAAGGTATTTTGGTAGTGATTTCTTACATTTTTCTCCGAAATTGTCGTCTTGATGAAACCATTCTAAAATTAACAATTTTACTCTGAAAATCCTAGGTTGACATGAAAACATGGATCTGGCTAGGTTCTTGGGACACTTGTGTCCCACCCCACCGATTTTGAAATTGGTCAGCTGAAAAGTTACTTGGTAGTAAAAGTATACTATTTATCATAAAGGAAGACAGCTTTCGATCTTTTGTTTTTCAGATGCACGAAAAATAAACTTTAACCGTGAAAGGATTAAATAACTAAACTTTCATTCCACATGTCATCATCAATGTGACAAGTGACCCCCACCGACGACGAATTCACTCTTTTATTCAGTGTGGCATAGAAGCATGAATCTCCGAAAATAATCTTGAGCAATTTTTTGCCAGACCCGAAACAAATACATAAATATTGCTGACCAGAGGCTGGGATGAAAGTATACACCTTCCAGTCACATCCCAAACATACCATATGGGTGCCTAATCAGAGGACTTTGCAGGCAAGCCAAGATCTGTACATTCCTCAAAGAGTTTTTGGGGTGACCTACAGTGTAGGGCGTTGCATTATACCATTGGAATATGCCATTTGGTACACTGCTCACCAAAGGTAAGACAGGAGTATTCTTGCCTCATACTGAAGAGCCTTCAGCCTGCCTTCAACAGTAACCACATGAGTTCTGTCTGGTCCGCAGACCAGGAGTTGGAGAGACACACTGAGATGACAGTCATGGGATAGCGATATGCACATATACAGATGGGGGCAGTATCGTATACACAAGATATTGGCAGAGCTGTCGTTTGTACTCAGATGATTCATGTGAGGAGGTGTCCAATGTGATTATGGCCGCAAGACAAGAATTAACAGATTTTGAACGGGGAATGGTGATTGGAGCTAGACACATAGGACATTTCATTTCGGAATTCGTTACAGAATTCAGTATTCCGAGATTCACAATGTCAAGTGAGTGCCGAAAATAACAAATTTCAGGCATTAACCCTCATCATGGATAATGCAGTAGCTGAAGGCCTTCACTTACAGACTGACAGCAGCAGCATCTGTTTAAAGTTGTCACTGCTAACAGAAACGTTACACTGCGTGAAATAACCGCAGAAACCAGTGTGGGACGTACGACGAATGTATCCGTTAGGACGGTGTGGCGAAATTTGGCGTTAATGAACTATGGCAACCGACGGCCGATGCGTGCCCCTTAGCTAACAGTACGACATTTTCTGCAGCGCCTCTTCTGGGCTCGTAACATACAGGTGCACCCTCGACGACTGGAAAACCGTGGCCTTGTCAAATGAGACCAGATTTCAGTTGCTAAGAGCTGATGGTTGGGTTTGAGAGTGACGCAAACCTCACAAAGGCATGGACTCATGTTAGCAACAAGGCACAGTCCAAGCTTGTGGTGACCCCATAATGGTGTGGGCTGTGTTTAAAGGAATGGACTGGATCCTCTGGTCAAAGTGAACCCATTATTGACTTGAAATGGTTATTTTCGGCTACTTGGAGACCATTTGTAGCCAAACAACGATGGAATTTTTATGGATGAAAATGGTCCATGTCACGTGCCGTAATTGTTCACAGTTGGTTTGAACAACATTCTGGACAATTCGAGCGAATGATTTGGCACCCAGATCGCCTGACATGAATCCCATCAAACATTTATGCAACAAAATCGAGAGGTCATTTCGAGCACAAAATACTGCGCCAGCAACACTTTCACCCTTACAGATGGCTGTGGAGACAGTATGGCTCGATATTTCTGCAAGTGGCTTCCAAGGACTTGTTGAGCCCATGTTATGTCGCGTTGCTGCACTATGTTGGGCAAAGGAGGCCCGACTCGATATTAGGGGGTCTCCAGTGACTTTTATCACCATAGTGTACGTATTTCTGGACTCAGTGCTTACAGTGACTTTTCACCACATCGTCTAAGGACTCGATGACATTGATCTGACCGCCACAAACAGAAAGGTGACACATCACTGAAGACCGCTGAATGCCACTTGGTGTCCCAGTTCACTCTCGTTGTACCCAATACAAGTCTCCATTGTCTGTGACATGGTGTTAGTGGCAAACGATGCATAGAAGTTTAAGGTCTCAACCCAGCTTTCAGAAATATGTTCATGACGGTTCGTGGTGACATTCTGCCTGTAACCCCTTTCAGAATTTTTGCTATGGTCAGCCAGTGAAGTACCATAACATATTCTCGTGGAATAGTGCTTCAGACGGGCCCCCTATGTGCTCTTCTTGCCAACCTGTTTTTCTAGTCTATCTCGTTACCAGTCATTCTGCAGTCAGTTCATTACAGCCAACTGTGTATGTAGCCTCTGTAAGTCCCCATGTCCTATGGAAGAGTATGTCCTCTGGGCATGCTCTGTTCTGATCTCCACCTGAAAAGTTCGTGTAACATTAGACACACCCAGTAGTCGACATGTTCTCACATCATTTTTCTGTAGAAAAGGCTTTTTTTCTGTACTAAAAATACTGAAAATAGGCTCACATCAGGATGAAATTACAGTCAACGTATCCTTACCCATAACTCACGATGTGATCTATGGGTGTAACTTATATCACAAGACGTGGTCTCTGGTATCCCTATATTTAAACCAAGATTTGAAATTTTTAATTTGAGTTACATAGCATTTATTTTACAATTATTTAAATGTTGTTTAAATACTCTTTGTTGATTTTGTTGTATTACATAAAACCTGCAGTATTTTACCTATTATCACACAAAATCGTATACTTCAGTGTTTTTTTTATTTTTTAATAGTGCAGATTGACTAACTATTAGGGAACTGAATTACATTCTATAAAATTATGGTATCTCTATAGCAAGTAAACTCCAGGTTTAAAACTTGCACATAACAATCGAACTAGATAGGTACAAAAAAAAATCTGTTAAATTGACATTCAGTGCTAGGATCTACATTTCTCTGTATCAACACTCACAACTTAAATAACACTTTAAGGATTTTTTTTTTTTTTTGAAGAAACAGAGAGGTCCCCAACACAACTGTCCTGAAGTTTTTCCTCTGAACGATGAATTGTGGTCACTGGCTATTGTAAAATCGTCATCTTTTTGTCATTTCTTGATCTATATCACTGGCATCTTTCTCTATCGTCTGACTAAAAATTTCAGCAGACGCAGCATCGTTAAATCTGACATGTTCCTGCGAACACAGTTTGTACTGTACTGCAGAAAAGAGGTACACATTCACGAGGTGCGGTCTAGGAGAACACCCCCCCCCCCCCCCCCCCGCCCCCACACATGTCAGTAACACACGCATGTCAACAACGAACAGAGAAGGCGATAACACAAACAACAACAAAACATTGTAGGGTCGGCAATTTAAGCAGAGTAGTGTGGTTATAGAAGAAATCCAGCAGAACTGACATTCGAGAACGAGTTCGAAAGTTTTCGCTCAGTCTGAGAGACTGCCCCTCGTGAGTTAAGGGCTAGAGCCATGGAACTACTGCAGAATCAGTTTGTTAGTGTAACTCAGGATCTAACACTTCCCTTTTCCTTCAGTATAGTTGTTTAGTAAATCGAGCATCATGTATTGTTTGAGTCCATATTATATATTAATATTACATACTAAAATCCATACATCATAAATTATAAAATGAAAAGAATTTCTCGCACAGATCATACTATCGCATTAAAGAGGTGAAGTCAAATATTACACAAATTCCACATAGATGATAAAGTATTGGCGACCAACTTCTTCCAGTCGGTCAGTAAATTTCGTAAGTCAGCTAGTTAATATATTCAAAATTATTACATCAATTAGCTACGTCAAGAAATTTTCTGATGGAATGGAAGATCATTGCCAATAAATCCTTCATATTCCTCTTAAATTTTACTTTGTTACCAGCAATACCACCAAATTGTTGAACATATTGCTTCTGAATAGTGGATGCGTTTCCAGAAACTAAGTCGTTCTTGTGCTTAGCACTATTTCGCCAGCTAAGCTGTTGGTTGGGAAGACGGTTTACTTTGAACGACAATCGTCGTTACAAGTAAATGAAGTAAAAGACAATAATTAACATACACAATTCTTCACACAGGCTTCGTATTGTACAAATATTGGGCTAGCGACTTGATGACCAATATTTGCTTAGATACGTGTCGTAATAATCTTTCCTATGTAATCAAACCCACTGACTCCACGTGTGACCGATACGCGTTCGTATTTTAAATGTCCGAATCGCGTGTAATCGAAACTTTTTTGACTTTATGTAGCATGGAAAGGAATGCTTTTTAACTATCAACGTGACAACATTTAACTTTATGACCCACTAATACTGCTTAAAATGGAAGTAATAATGCGCAGAATAAGTTCTGCATTTCCCCAGAAGTGAAAAACGGTGTTGGTCACGCTACGGAAAGTGAATCTGGTTAGCGGTCGGATTTACGGCACCCCGCGCTTTTACTGTACCTGCCGGGACTGCCTTCTAAAAAAGAACCTTCGTCCCTCCCCGCACTCACTGCGCGTCGCTTCTCAGAAAAATAAGCTATCAGTTCACCCAATGTAGCATTTTCATCAAAACTGCACACATTACACTGTTTTTACTAACATTAACAACACTCTCTAACACAAATTTTGACATGTGTTGCCTAACAGAATTAGCATGGCCCCTGTTTGTGATTTAAACCTCTCCAAAGCGAGGCGTGGATAGTGGGGTTCGATTTTAGACATACAACACTTTATACGGCCTATGAGGATTTGGTTTTATCATCACCCCTGCAGCAAACAGCTTGCAGCTATGTAGCCTTGGCTTATGACAGATTCACTGGAAGAGAACTCTATCTACGAAGACTGTCTTGGTCGCCAGCCCTGAGGGAGTAATTTCAATAGTTTATTTCAGTTTATATTTCTTAAAATATGCCAGAAATAAAACTGAATTTTGTGGCAACAATTTTACTTGGAAACAAGGTGGAGGCAGAGTGAGATATTCTTACGTGGCTTAATGGCTTCTATCTTTACTTTGAATGATTATGTAAAGTTAATATTCTGACAATGCTAATTTAAAGGTTAGAAATCTCATAAAGCTGAATTTTACAATGACATATCAGAGCGAACGCACTTCTTGTCTCTTCAAATTGAAAGACAACTTCAGGACAATGATTCTAACAAATACTTTTAACAAAGCTATATCAGAACTTTGGCTGACTGTAGGGTTGATTGTTACTTTCTGAAACGCTGCTAGAAATCGTTACTACGAAAATGGTTTGCCTTATTTGCTGCAGCCGTATCGGTGTTGAAGTTGTTGCTTACTGTATGAAAATTTGGATAGGCTCTTCACGCCCCAGTGATAGAAGTAATTTAAAACTACCACACACATGCAGTATCCATGTTAACTTGTTGTATCATTGGCTCCATATTCCATGATATAAAACCAGTCGGATATTCTTGCTTTCCGACGCAAAATAAACTGGAAGGGGATTCAGGAACTATAAGCCACTGCCACACCAAATATCAAACACTTTCACACCGAATTTTATTGTTTAATGCTCACATCGTAGCCACGATATGAACACAGCCAGGGATCAACTGCAACTGTCTCTGGTTTTCCGTTCTCGTCGTCCCTTGTGGTGCTCTCACTAAGGTCATCCAAAAGACTAGTGGTCAAAAACCTATAGTGGATTCCTTACCTTTACGATTCCATTATGTTTAAATGAATTACTTGTTCTAAAAACCTTAGAATGTTACGGTCTGTACATTTATAACTTATATTCATTCCTATATTATATTTTTCATAAAATTATTAACGTTTCACAACATACTCTCTCCATCCAGCGAACATTAATCACAGACATTACACTTGTGCTTATTGACAAAGTTATAGAGCTTCCCTTAACTTTAACCTTTTGTATGAAATCGGTCATTTTACCCAGTCGATCTTCACTCGGTACTGTTTAAATAAATAAAAAAAATTTAGACATTACGATTTGAATTTAAATGTTTCATCAACCCTGGAGGTTTCTTGTATTTCCTACTTTTGTAAAATTATTGATCTCTTAACAACTTGAATACAACATATTAGTGTTCCACAATAATTATTGTGGAACACTAATGCGTTGTATTCAAGTTATTAATAAATCTGTGTTCCTCCAAGAGCCGACGGAATAGTCCATAAATATTATTGATCTCTGTTCTCTAATCTCGGCTCCAAGGGGACCAGCTTCACTGAACCGGATTATGTTTGCCTGTAGCACCCAACTATTAATTGAAATCTTGCTTATTGTCAATACATTAGATTTATTGCTATCAATAAACTAGTTTTAGTCGCATATTTCCGAAAAAAATGTTTTAGTCGCATTTATGATACCTGAAAATGATAGCGATTTTCTCAATTTTCAGACCACGGAAACAAAACTACGGATTTATTAGTTGAAGAACAAAGTGCTGGAACAAAACTGCTTTATTTCTTCTGAAATGTTAAGAAATGTCGTAGTCGATTTCTTGAAATTAGGCTTTGTTTCATTTCGTAGAAAAGTAATTCTGGATCTTCAGAAGTAGACAAAATTACATTTTCCAGAAGAATATGGAAGGCAATGATGATACAGGTATGTAGCCTCTCGTTGTTCGGGGCAAGGAGATTAAATTCCAGGAAATTAATATACAGTGGTAATTACGGCTAAGAATTTGTCTAGTCTCTCTCCAAATACAGACTTCGTGCCGCTACAAGAGAGCACAATAAAACGAGAAACTGCGTCTACAGGTGGCCAGTCGCTACAAGGCAATTACACGAGCAATACGGGGTGCTATGAAGAGGCGGAATGAAATTTCAGCAACATTTAGATCACCTGCACTCGCACTTGGAACGACACAGTCAACGCAGTCGACTCATACCACTTTCTGGCTAGTGTGAGTGAGAGAACAGTTTTTACTACTCTAACACGGGCTCGTGTTGGCTTGCACTAGTGCTAGGGTGGCCGCCTAGCAATCAAATGTTCTATGGCCCACTTACTGGGGACGTATGTTCAAACCGACAGCCCTTGCTTAAGCACTAACCTTGGGCTGCTGCGTTATATCTGAAATCTAGGAAACACAAAATGAGATGATACCTTACACATTATGATATCTCTAATCGAGAACACCTATAACATACAGAACTCACAGCTGGAAATCTATATAAATAAATATGTAAATGTTTCTTTTTTCAAAAATCTGAAATCTATGAAAGTTATTCGATATCGGTCTGCCACTGTGGTCTTCCGTCAGTCGGATTTGTCTGGGCGCGCTAGAAGCGTCTACGCCCCTTAATCACTGTGACATACAGCGGTGCCTTGTTGGGGTAAACTTTCAAAAACCAAGCATGGGTTACTGCAGCGTTTTTCCCCTTCAAACGCAGACAACGGATTACCGCACGATAATCGACTTCATCTGTGATCTACACAGTTTTATTTTGATCCCTCTGGCGGCGTGTTGTTAATACTCTGGCGCGAGTTTTTCTCTGTGTACCTTGGTTGCAGACTAGTACCTTTAAAAACTAAAATCATTAGTTATGTGCGAACAGTCCTGCTTGAGGAACATCAGCAGCTGAGTATTATAGCAGTGGTTGAAAATGCCGCTTCAGTTGTAAGGTTTTTTTTTAATTTTCCGTAGCAGCGCTCTCACTGGCGAAACACCGTATCCTGTACTCGCCCACTGTAGTGCTCAGTGTCACATCACAAAGTTATAACACCTAATGAGGGGCATATAATAGCCCGAAACTGCTCGTGTTTTAACTATTGAAAAATTAAAAAGAAGCTTACATCTGAAGCAGTATTTTCAACCTTTTCTATCACTTAAGCAGTTTATTTTTTAGAGGTGATAATTGAATTTTATAACGAACCCTATACGTCCCTTACACTAATTTCTTATGAATGTGTCTTTATTGTCTTAGACGTTTGTTGCAGCATGGGCTGTGTTTTACAAACAATGCTCCAAAACAAGTGCCATTCATTTTTATGACCTTTTTATTTTCGATTTATATATGTAAACATGTTATTTTAGACTGTTTCTTCCTACTGAATGAAATGCAGAAGAAAGTTACTGCAAATCACATCAAGTTAGGATCAACGTTAGAAAAAGGTTCTGCTTGTGAAAGATTTTGGTGAAGAAACCACCACATATGTGCAGTTCTTATGAGGCCCTTGCGATGTGAACCACGATCTATGGTGGAAGAGAGCGGGCTCGCGAGTGAATGCCAGATGCAGTATGCGGTGCTTGTGAGTTAATCAGTACTCACGATGAAGGCACAGCGCCCGCGGCAAGCAGGGCGTCGTTATGGAGGAGTGGGCCTAACGAGTTCGCCGCGCATCGTCGCGTAAGTGGCCAAAAGGCTCCTGTAGCAGGTTGCAACTTCTGTCGCCGATAACCGCCGGTACTACAGTACACAGCCGTCATCATCATCATCATCATCATCTTAAATTTAGTGAGATATGAAAATCAGACATATAATGTTATCTACAAGAGAGTCCCAGGGACTGTTTTGGGTATTTTTAGTAATTTTGCTTATAACTGGTATAGTAGAGTATTGCCACTGCAAGCCCTAAAAGGGATCATGTTTACCCATCATAATTTAATTTCTGATTATGATTAAACATTAAATATTGAGTACTTGTTTAACATATCAAGTACATAAAAATAGTTTTTGGGAAACTTTCATAAGTGAAGTTTTAAAATCAGATTTGGTTCAAAACTGCTCTGAATGATTAAGAGTACTTGAGCTTAAAGATTATTAAAGAAAAGTCAACTACTTTTTATGACAATTTAATGGTATTTTCTGCATCTGCTGTTCCGTCTGTTTCGGCCTGGAATCTAATGGCCTGGAATAGAACTGTCTTCAGTGATGATTCCTACTTCCAACTGAGCCTCCATGATAAGCGAAGACGTGTCTGAACATGCCCTAGACAGGGGTAGGAGACCAACGTGTCGCCCTCCATACGGCCCGACAAGCAGGAATGATGGTCTGAAGTGCCTTTTATTTCATAGCAAGGTCCCATTGTCATCCGCGGTACCCTTACAGCACAGCAATACGTCGACGATATTCTACAAAATGGTTCAAATGGCTCTGAGCACTATGGGACTTAACATCTGAGGTCATCAGTCCTCTAGTACTTAGAACCACATAAACCTAGCTAACCTAAGGACATCATACACAGCTATGCCCGAGGCAGGATTCTAACCTGCGACCGTAGCGGTCGCGTGGTTCCAAACTGAAGCTCCTAGAACTGCTCGGCCTCACCGGCCGGCGATATTCTACACTCCGTTTCGTTGTGCTTCATGAAATCTTTCTTGGGCTTACATTTTAGCGAGATAATTCCCACCCGCAAACGATGAGTGTTTCTATTGTTTGTCTTCGTGCACGCCAAACCCTTCCTTGGCCAGCAAGATCGCCGGATCCCTCCCCATATGAGACAGTTTGGAACATTATGGGTAGGGCCCTCCAACCGGCAAAGTATTTTGACGATCTAAAGTACCAATTGGACAGACTCTGGCACCATACCCGTCAGCAGGACAGCCAACAATTCTATCAGTCAATGCCAAGCCGAATAACAGCTTGCATAAGGGCCAGCGGTTAACCAACGTTGTTGATTTCCTCAGTTTGTGAAGCTTTTTCTTTGAATAAAGAATCTAATTTTTCTGAAATCATAATCGCTTGTTTGTCTGCATGTGTACATCATATCTACCGATTTCAGTTCCACTCGGATAGTCGCTTCGTTGTGCGTCGCTTCTGTTTCGTCTTAAAACTTATTTTGAAGTCAATACACGGTTTTCAAAACGTTCGTCACATTATCAGAAGTTCGTAAGTAATTAATTCGATCTGATCAGGGAGTACGCTATTTACAACCTCATCTCAGAAGAATTATGTCTTCTGGGATAACAAATAGTAGTAGGTGGCTGGTTTGTTTAGTCATCTTTATGGAAGCAAGGTTCTCCTCCAAGAAACGTCTGCAGTGGACAAAACACACTGGTGGAACAGCAGAACTTTTCCTGTTACATCACTATATCATAAGCTTTCCATCCCATAGCAGGATTCCTGTTGTGACTATACACTACGCAGCTGGTCATGTGAACATATACGTTTCATGCAACTGCAGTTGCTGTTTCACATAATAATTAAGCATTGTTATCATTCTATGGTTTCTGGGATAAAAGTAGTATATGTACCCAACACCAGGTCTTGCATATAAGCATACACACTAAGAATATTTTAAGCATCGAAGTCAATATAGAAATCGCAATGATTCTACTAAAAGTCATCTTTATGTGAAACACCTAGACTTAAAATGGTTTTTTACTTACTATCATCTGTCCTCATACACAAAATAGCCAAACCATTTCGGTTTATTCATTTAGTTACTAGTATAAATATGACAAATTATTGACCTCGTACGTCGACAAAAACCAGCTCCACTTTGCGTTGTTTGACGTTCAACTTGTATCTCACTGTGGTCGTCGGTTTTCAGAGGCTCATGTTCATCAATCTTTCAGCAACGCGCAGCAGCTCAGTCGTCTGTACCTCGCGCTCGTAAAATCGTCCGCTCCGCATCGTGTGTATTAGTATCGCAGCACTTCCAGACCAGCAAAACAACCATAACAGTAATTATTCGCACACAGTCCACAGCTAAACGGAAGCGGAATATTTTCGAAGCCAAACTTCTGCAAGGCACGAGTGAATATTGTTAGCAGCCACGCAGTGTCGCCAGGGACACCCCACACATAACTGAAAAACGCAACAATATTAATAATGATAATAAACAGGAAATTAGCATTTTTTAAATATGAACATCAGTTATAACGGGCCACATCGTTTCTATGGCTGATTATAGTGAGGATTCATGTGAACAGAACAGAAGGCAGTTTACTATTGGTCAGTATGAAACGAAGTTACATTACATAAAAACACACACACACACACATTGCGTAACCAAAAAAGAGAAGTACCCGAAAGACTTGGTCGATGATCGATGTAACTTCGTGCAGGTGGGTGTGTGAATAATTAGAGTTGCAATTCTCTATGTCAGTTAGAAAGGCTACACAGTGAAAGGCTACATTAGTGATGTTCGTGTTTAGTGATGTTACCAGGTCTGGTAGGCTATATATGTAGTGTGAACAGCGTCAGATGTTAAGAGGAATCAAAATAAAACTGCGTAAATCACAGATGAAGTCGAGTATTATGCGGTAATCTGTTGTCTGCGTTTGAAGGGGAACAACACTGCAGTAACCCATGCTTGGTTGGTGAAAGTAGATGTCGCGTATTCTTATGGAAGAGCGTTATTAGCCCGTTACAGAGTTTCAAAGGAGCCTCATTGTGGGCCTCCATTTTGCCGGCAGATCGAATCGTGTAGTATTCAGATTTCTGTGGGATTTACATGTGATAGTGGCCCATTGTTGGATTGCATTGGACTGTGAGGGTACACGTAGTCGTCGTTAAGATTGCAGTCGACCTCATCTAACTGCCACAAGAGAGAATCACTGTATTTCACATCAAGTTCATCGTCATCCTTTCACATCTGCACCTACCTCCTGCGGCAAGTAGTGGACTTCGACAACATTCCGCGTCATCCCGCCCCATTGATGGGAGAGTAGCCACAGCCAGACCAGAGAATTAACACTCAATCCATATGCAGTCGTTCACACCACAACACGAACGGCTCCATATGAAATGGCGTCATGATCAGGAAGCACGAACGGATCATGTACGGCGTCACATTGTGTTCAGCGATGAGTTTCGGTTCTGCACTACACTGAATGACTATTGTTGGCGATTATGACAATCACCAGGGGAGAGGTCCTATTCTTTAAATGTTTTGTGGAGACACAGCGTTGTTATTCCTAATGTCATGATGTGGGGAGCCATCGGGTATGATTCCAGGTCCAGGTCACAGTTGGCAGTGACTGAAGAAGCTCTAACTACACACGGTAAGTAACGTAAATCCTTCATACACATGATTTATCTCTCATGCGACAGTACTGTGGTGCCTTTTTCAACAGGACAATGTTCGTCCTCACATGGTATGTCTCTGTGAAATGTCTACATGAAACAGAGCCAGCAAGAGCCCCAGATCTCTCTCCAACCGACCATATGTGAGACCAGTTCGGACATCAACCCCAACCTAGTGGAAGTATCCAGGATATCAAAAACCAGCTACAACAGTTTTCGACCAGATTACCTCAGGAGAGAATGCAACAGCTTTATGATAACTCTTTTCATTCGATTAGTAATAAGAACATCCTTGGCCCTGTGTTAGAACCCTGCCACTGCTTAAATTTTGAATAAAAATCATCACCAATGGCGGCCAAAGACTTGCGGCGTAAGAAGTCATACAGATTCTGCCAGCAGCCGTGTCAAAGAGGACAGAGGAGCGGTCAGGGGTTCAGGGCACTCTCTTGCCATTGTGTTGAGAAACTCTCCCTAAAAGGTGGAAGAATCAGCAATAATCAATGGCTTGATGATGGAGAAGCGAATGGAAACCATTGCATTAATGACACATAACGGTTAGCAAGAGGACATGTGGCTTGTAACTGAAAAAGTGTTACGATGGTCTCTCCATTGACAGAAGATTCCAGACTAGTCACCAGTTCGGATCTCTGGGAAGGAACTGCGAAGAGTTAGATGATCATGAGAAAAAAATTCAATAACCAGCTAAGCTATAACGTTCTACGAGTTGAGGCATGGACTTTCGGAAGTTTGAACGTGGTAGCGAAGCGAGAAAATTTGAAAATGGAAATGCTAAGGCTCACTATAGATGTAGTGGGGGGTCAGTGAAGTGAAGTAGAAGATCAGGATTTCTGATCAGATGAGTATAAACTAGTATAACAACAGAAGAAAATGGTATAACAGGTGCAGGTTTTGTTATGAATAGGAAGGTAGAGCAGAAGCGAGTTACTGTGAACAGTTCAGCAATAGGATTGTTCTCAGAATCGACAGCAAACCAACACCAACAACAATGTTTCAGGTATACATGGCGACGTCGCAATCAGAATAAAAAAGAGATAGACAAATTGTATGTGGATATTGAGAGAGTAATTCAGTATGTAAAGGAAGATGAAAATCTAATTGTCATGAGGGATAGGAATGCAGCTGTAGGTAAAGGAGTAGAAGAAAGGGTTATGGGAGAATATGGGCTTGGTAGTAGGAATGACAGAGCAGAAAAACTAATTGAGTACTGCAATAATTTCGGATGGTAATAGCGAATCTCTGTTCAGGAATCACAAGAGAAGGAGGAGTACTTGGAAAAGGCTGGGAGATACAAGAAGATTTCAGTTAGATTACATCATGGTTGGGCAGAAATTCAGAACTCAGATATTGGATTGTAAGGAATACTCAGGAGTGAATATTGAGTCAGATCACAAATTAGTAATCATGAAGAGTGGGCTAAAGTTTAAGAGACAAGTCAGGAAAAATGAATGCGCAAAGAAGTTGGATACGGAAGTACTAAGGAATGAAAAGGTATGCTTGAGTAGTAGAGAAAAATTTGTTTTATGCCACTTTGATATCAAATTGATAGGCAAATCAATTAAATTGTAAGAGCTGATTTATTTATGACCTTGACCTACTGTTCTCCTGCGTAACCCCACCCCTTGTCAGTCCAGAGGTCCTTTAATCTATTATTCTGCTAATTGGTTTATGACCCTTGGGAATAGTCCATCCTTCTGAGAAACCCCCTACCCTATCTCCTTCCCACTCCTCCCCCCCCCCCCCCATCACCTGGAAACTGTTGGGAAAGAGACTCAGTCTGTGCTGGAGAGGAAAGATCCCACAACCCAAAATTAAAATCAGTCTCAATAATATACTGCTGCATATTCTTTATTTATTCGTTTAATCAGTTTGTGGGCTCCTCCTTGGTGGGAAATAACTCATTGCAGTACGTCTAATCTTATGACATCATCTTACAGCCATCTAGTGGATACTGGTGCTACCAAGTCAAAATCCTTAATGCATCGATCCCACAACCAATCAGTTTCCCGAAAATATTGAGGCACTTTTCATTGATGGCTTACATATTGGGCGGAAAATGTATTAATTGACTTTATGGGTTATTACAATTTGCAGGAAAAACATTAGTCATATATCTGATGTCTTATATGCCCCAACATATGAGGACACAACACGCTCCTGTACCACCACAACCCACATCTGGCGAAAAAAACCTTCCGATCGCGTCTTCACACCAACCTCAGAGCAGATGCATGGGGAACCGCAGCTGCGCCAGCCACCTCAAGTATTCTCATCCAAGCAGATCAAGGGAGATACCCACATACAGGGCTGCCCCACAATGAGGGAGACAGCTTCATCCCATTCCACCACTCCAGAGAGATGTTCACTTTGGTGTATTGGCCTAACTGAGCTAGTTCAAAAAACTGCACAGAGGCATCAGAAGATTTTTTCCTCCCTCACCACTTCCCATGGGCCCCAATAGGAAGACGACATTCACCCCCTCCCCCACTTTAAAATTTGCTTTAATCCATAGAAATGTGGGAACACTCCATCTGGTCACTTGATCATGACATCAGGGGATTAAGACGGATGCGTTATCAGTTACAGTCAGCCAGTGGAAGAACTATGAAGTGTCTAAAGTAGCCGAAATCCTAATCTGCCTCCACATCACAGAAGTGGAGAAGTAAGTACTCATAACACGTCTTTGCTATTATTACTGCATGTGGCGGTTCTTCTTTGTCAAGTTCCATTTCTTTGTTCAACTCTGTGTCTTTGTCTGTGGAAGCTTATTGTTTCTTCTTCTTTGCTGAGCGTCCTCCAGCATGTCCAGACTGGTTGTAACCTCCAGTGTGTCTGATGAGCAGCAGCCACCACTGGCTCAGCAGGACCGCAGCGACCTCCAGCTTGTTGGGGTCAGCAGTGCCAGCAGCACCATGGGATCTTGTAGTGCACCTGACCATCATGTCAGAGTAGGAAAATGAGCTGCTGTTGTCCATCCCATTCATTGATTTGTTTAATGAAGATACCCAGCTAGTCCCTGACTCTCAGAGGAACTGTGCTGGAGGTTCTACGCCACACGGTGCAGTTCAGTACTGGTTTCCAATATATACACCATCCCAGAACATTCCAGTGTTGCTGCAAGGATGTTTATGTTGATGTGATGGATGACAAGCTGCCGATTCTTCCCAATTCTCTACTGCTTTTCGCTTCAGCTAATAAGTTAAAAGCATACAGTCCAATGAAGCATACAGCCCAATATGCTTAAATATTGGTATGGAAGCATCAGTGGACACTGACTGGTTCTTTGTTTAAAGATTGAAAATGTAGTGAGAAGTGTTAAAATGCTGTTTATGGATTGGAATACGATGAATGGAATACGATGAACTGTGTAATACAGAACCCTACATCAATCAACAGATGACCTTCGAGTTTTCTGCATCTCCGAACATTTACTGTGCTGACCTGATGCTATCTGTAAAATCATTGTACGATGGCGTGACACTCATGGTGAAATCTGGAGGTCGATCCATTTATCTGGAACATTCCACCATTACAAACTTGTTTGGCCTACAGAAGGTTCTATTCCTTATGTTGGAGAGACTGGACCATGAGCTGCTGCGCGTACAAACTGTGTAAAACGACTTCGTGAACTATCTCCCTGTGTGTAGTGTTTATGCAGACGATTTAGAACACGACATCAGTACAGTGTAAAAAGAAGCTAAAAGAGCACCCATCATTTTGAGAGAAACACACGCTGAATTCTGTGCATACAAGAAATCTTTATTTGCAAAATACTGTGCTGTTGGGTATACTGAACCAGTGAATTCTTACTGATATATTGTACTGCTAATGCATAAATAAAAAATGTTTTCACAAATCTTTGTTGTTTTTCTTATATATCTACTCCTTCACTGTATAATGTAAGTTGCGACCATTGTAGCTCAGTTGGTAAAATTATTGTGCCATAGTGGCTACATAGATTATTCATATTATTATTATTATTATTATTATTATTGTTATTACAGGTGCTGATTTTTCTATAAAAGCAAATTGCATACCAAAACCTGATGCAGTCAGTATCATGCCAGGGTGGATAAAGCATCAGGACTTGGTTGTAAGTGACTGGTGCGGAAGAAGACTGAAAGAAGAAGATGAAGAAGAATGGGATACTCCTACCCGATAATATATGAGTGATAATTGTAGCTCCATCCACTTACATCGCGACAAACGTTCTCATACCACTACTAACACACCTGGATGGAGTCCACTTTGAGTATGTATGTATATTTTAAAAAACGCTGGTAAGTACCAGCTACTGCAAAAGATACTGCAGGGTATAGATGGTGTAACATGCACGACATTTAGTCAAATCCCCCGCCAATATGTACAGCCAAACACAGCATTCATATTTGACGATGTTGTTCTGGAGTACCAGGACCAAATTCTGCAATATCTCTGTTTTGGTCGTCATTGGGTGTTGAAGTATTTTATTTCAGTCAGAGATATTCTAATATTCTGCAATAGTTGGTGAGAGATAGTGCAGCTCTCACCATTAATTTCAAGTCAGACAGTTTGAATTAAAAACACATTTAAAAGGTGCATGTGGGAACCGACACGTTATTCAATGATTTTGTAAAGATATGTGCAGATTGCTAGAATCACACGAAGTATGGGTTTCTCGTTATCGATGATTAACGTAAACTGAATTATGGTAGGTATGGATGGAATTTCCAGCAGTTTCTTTACGTATAGCTATGAAAAAAGGTATGAGTATATTAATATACTTCATACTACGGACAAGTTCACATGTATGTAAGGTTCTCAGCCCGAGAGGATAGGTGTGCATAGACAGGGAATGCATCTGTAGATAAATGGAAACATTTCAGTCTGACGGACTTAAAGTTAAGAAGCTATAGGCATAAGCCGAGACCCTTCTGAGACTGATCAACAAATTAAATGTCAGAGTTAAGGAACTCGAGACATACATCCAGATCATTCTGAGAAAGAAAGTAGATGGCTTACCTGTAAAGGTTGATGGAACTGGAAAGAAAGTACATGACTTAACTGTAAAGTCTGAGCAAAACGTATATAAGGTGCAGTTTCTGCATCAGCCCACTTAGTATAAAACAAGATGTCGACTAAACATACTAAGCCTACAAGGAAGGCTGTTTGAAGAAGCTATCGCTGCTCCGGTGAAGACATTTGGATCGAGAGCAGACGCTGAGAGAAACACTTAAACCTGTTGTAAACTATCAGCCAAATCACACACGACAACGATGATACTATAGCCAGTTTCATTAACTGTCACAGTAGTGCTAGGACAGACAAAACATTCAATGCTATTGCTGAAAATTTGTACATGTTGGACTCGAAGCCTTTAAGTTTTTATGGAAGGACAGTATAGACAGGCGACAGGGAACTTCAAAGAACACTGGATCTACTGAACCTCATTTTTCTTAAAGCCTCAACAACAGTAAAATTTTCATCCAAAGATCTGGAGATGTATGGTGAAATGCTACAGTTGACTGGTGGCACAGGAAATCAGTAAACCAACACAGTGCGGAACACAGAAATATTATAAACCATTATTATTAGAGGCTCGATATATCAGTGGTGTGGGTATTGAAATTCAGCATAAAAGAGTCAGCAATCAACTCCCTCAGGATATATACTATGACGACCCCAATGAGCTAATAGATCGACTATGAGTACTCATGGCATCAGCTGCTGTGGGCAATACCGCTCATTCGAATGAGGTTATCTCAGTAATTTCAGAGCATAGCAATATAGCTTTATTAATTCGAGAACTGCACAAACCAGCATGCAAAACATACCCTTTTAGGCATATTATGATTAAACGTAGGCTGATCTTGTAGGTATGAAGGAATATTCACATGAGAATAATCGATTCAATTTTATTTTAATGGTTATTGATGAATACCCTAAATTTTTCTAGGCATTACCTGTTAAAACAAAAACGGTGAGAGACGTCACGGGGGTGTCTGAGCGTTTATTTCAGACAGGGATGAAAACCTCCACACCGATTACAATCGAGAGTTTTAAAATACGTATTTCAAGGCTGTTGTGCAGCGGAATAGAGTACATCACTACTCAGCACCACCCATCTGAAGGCGAGTATCGTGGAACATCTGAACAGAACAATAAAAGCTCAAACATGGACGCATTTTAATCTTCACAGCTCATACAAATGGACAGACATTCTACCCCAAATAACTCCACAGTATAATCGAACCAAGCATAGCAAATAAAAATGAGACCAATCGAAGTTCGTGATAATGGACTCTTGCATACAATGTACTATCGTATTAAAATGCTGGCTCCAAGCAAACAGAAATTTAATGTGAGTGATTTGGTACATATCTGAAAACACGACACAGCATTTAAGAAGTTATACCTCCCATACTGGTCGAGTGAGATATTCCTAGTTTCCAAAGTACAGAGAACATACCCTAGAACTTGCCTCTTAAAATATAGCAGTGGCACTGACATTTCGGGATCCTTTTACACCAAGAATATGCAGAAGAGCTCAGAAGCACACGTGTTTCTCATAGATCGCGCAGTAGATTGAGGGAATGTAGCATTAGTTAAATGGTTTGGTTTTACAGCAACAAGAAACAGGTACATCAAGGCACCGTTGGTACAGATTATCCCAATCCTCAACAGCAATTCGGCGTAGATCCATCAGAGTGGTTGATGGGTCACGTAGTCCATAAACAACTCTTTTCAATCTATCCCAGGCATGATCAATAGGGTTCATGTCTGGAGAATATGATGGCCCCTGTAGTCGAGCGATGTTATCCTGAAGGAAGTCATTTACAAGATGTGCACGATGGAGGCGCGAATTGTCGTCCATGAAGACGAATGCCTCGGCAACATGCTGCCAATATGGTTGCACTATCGGTCGGAGGATGGGATTCACGTATCGTGCAGCCGCTGCGGCGCCTTCCATGACCACCAGCGGCGTATGTCGGCCCTACATAATGCCACCCAAAACAGCCTTGCCGCACTCGCTGGACAGTGTGTCTGAGGCGTTCAGCCTGACCGGGTTGCCTCCAAACACGTTTCCGACGATTGCCTGGTTGAAGGAATATGCGACACTCATCGGTGAAGAGAACGTGATGCCAATTCTGAGTGGTCCATTCGGCATGTTGTTGGGCCCATCTGTACCTTGCTGCATGTTGTCGTGGTCGCAAAGATGGACCTCGCCATGGATGTTCGGAGTGAAGTTGCGCATTATGTAGCCTATTGCGCACAGTTTGAGTCGTAACATGACATCCTGTGGCTGCACGAAAAGCTTTATTCGACATGGTGGCGTTGCTGTCAGGCTTCCTTCGAGCCGTATTCCGTAGGTAGCGGTCATCCACTGCGGTAGTAGCCCTCGGGCGGCCTGAGCAAGGCATGTCATCGACAATTCCCGTCTCTCTCTTTATCTCCTCTATGTCCGAACAACATCTCCTTGGCTCACTCTGAGACGCCTGGACACTTCCCTTGTTGAGAGCCCTCCCTGGCACAATGTAACAATGCAGACGCAATCGAACCGCGGTATTGACTGTGTAGGCATGGTTGAACTGCAGACAACACGAACCGTGCACCCCCTTCCTGTTGGAATGACTGGAACTGATCGGCTCTCGGACACCCTCCGTCTAATAGGCGCTGCTCATGCATGGTTGTTTACATCCTTGGGCGGGTTTAGCGACATCTCTGAACAGTCAAAGGGACTGTGTCTGTGATACAATATCCACAGTCATCATCTGTCTTCAAGAGTTTTTGGAACTGGAGTGATGCAAAATGGTTTTTGGTGTGTGTATAAAGATTTGTAGCTGATAAAGCCATTAGTGGCAAATTTTAGATGGACTTGGTGTCAATTTCATGCAAGTTACGAACGTTGAAAGTTTCGCACTGAAGAAGAAGCTATGTCTCAATAATTGTTTCCTGGCAGTGATGTATGGAGCTAAAAATGGCCTGAAGCACGAAAGCACCAGTTAAAGCAACAGCGTTTCTGCCATTACCCAAGACATCTTCATTCCTGCCTTTGCAGGTCTCTCAGAGATAAGTTCACTGGCTGGTGGTGCTGTAGCTATTTCCAGAACAGCCAAGAACGCACGGAACCTCCAGGAGAAGCTAGAGGAAGCAGAAAGTCATAATCCAAAGATGCAAGCAGCAGACATAAGGAAACGACTATATCTGAAACCATACAAGAAAGGACTAAGTCTCTTCATAAATTAAAAAAACCCTTATAGCTCTCCTACGTGACAGACAGCTTACAAACACAGGTCTGCTCAAGTCCGTAAGTCTGTTAGAAAAAATTTAGAATTCCAAGATTCTATGGTGTGTTTATGCAGGATATTTCAGCGAAGACTATGTGGAAATCCTGAGAATGCGGAATTGTTGATTTAGGTGTTGCTGGGGGGGATGAGGAACCCATAGGGAGGCATACGTTAAGAAAAATCTACTATTTCGATTAATTTGGAGTCCTGCAGCCACCAGATGATTTACAATGATACTCCACCAGAAGAAGAAGTGTGTTCTACAATTTCCATCACTACGAAGACTTTAATACCCACTTATGTGGGCATCTGTCCATCGTATTCCTCCGAACATTTAAGAAAAAAGATATATAATGAGGTGCATTAAGCATTCACCCATCTGTCGAGGTTCGCATGCAATGTCGTATACACTGACTCCAATAGTATTGTCAGTATTATTCGACAATTACTTCCTACCGACTGATTTAAGAAATGGTAAGAGGAGTATCGTGCTGATTGGACTAGAGACAAACAACAGCATTCCGTATCTCACTGAAGCTAACAATAAACGTAATCTAGAAATTAATGGTGCAAAAGAAACTGTGGAAACAGAACCTGGAACATGCGATATTAAAGACTTAAACGAAGTTTTAAAATGGTCTGGAGAAGGGGTTACTCTTCGTGTAAACATCAGTACACTTAGATGTGAAACAAAGATGAGTGCGACAACTGACTCTAACTAGAAAGGTTCAATAGGATGGCTACTGGGTTTCACAAAACGACAGGTTTTGAAGCCTGATCCTAATACATGTTACAGATCTGACCAGTAAGTGAATACACTTTCTTTGCTACAATCCGTGTCGAGTGTAACATTGCAACAAACTATTATCTCAACATTAGATTGATTCATACAATTTACGGATTCTTTCCAACGATGGGAACAGGGTATAAGTATGCTGGGACACCTACCAACGCTATTTATCTCCTAGTAGTACTTCAGACATTGAACTATCTGGAGCTGCATATTGTGTACCAGGATAATCAACTTGTCGACTTTCGTGGTGAGGAAAACATTGTACGTCTACATCTAAAGTAGAACCATCAGTGACCTCTGGCATTCAGAGACCCAGAAGCGGCAGTGGCGACCTACAACAAACCAGGTCCCGTCGGAGGTCGAAGCGGCGACATTTAACTTATCGGACTGGAAGCATCGCCGACAAGTTGCAATCAGTCAGGTATTGCAGTGGCCCCGTATTGTCAACGAAGACAGGACGGGCGTAAGGTATAAAACCAACAGCGCGACACTTCGCAACAGAAATGCAAGCCGATAATACGTGCAACTACGAGTTTCTTAAATCAGTTGGTCTGAAGCCCCGCAGTGACGTCGTTCTATACAACGAGTCCCGTGGAATATGACGAGTGTATTATAAACCAAGAATACTTCTCGCATAAATCTCATCCACCAACCATATTTAACACAAAATAAAGGTTCAGATGGCTTTGAGCACTATGGGACTTAACATCTGAGGTCATCAGTCCCGTAGAAGTTAGAACTACTTAAACCGAACTAATCTAAGGACACCACACACAACCATGTCCGAGGCAGGATTCGAACCTGCGACCATAGCGGTCACGCGGTTTCGGACTGAAGCGCCTAGAGCCGCTCGGCCACAGCGGCCGGCATATTTAACAAGGACGATGAAATTATAATTATAATCCAGCACCAAGACGCCTTAACCCTCCCATGCATGGGTCTCATAATTCTTGATGTATGTTTACGAAAGGAATGGAGCTGCTAAAGTGGCATCAAACCTTACACATAATGCTTTACCTATCCCGTTTCATGAGGTACGATATGAATTTAAGGGCATCGAGAGTGACTGTACACACAATGTAGGTATAACATCAACGTATGTCTCTGCTCCTCCCTCTGATCTGACGGATTTAGAAAATGATGGATGATTCATTGACGAGCAAGGCGATAGAACGGTGGAAGAGTACCAGGGATTTACTGCATGTATACCTTTAAAACTGATTATGCGATACTTTGAGGACATGTGGCGAACTGTTCTGAATTCTAAACAGGAACTTAGTATGATACAGAGTGCAACAGATGACAACTCATACGTTCAAGGAGGTCAAGAGGAGAACGACATCACCGTCAATAAAATAATATGGAAAAAGTCACACATCATTGTAGCTTCAAAAGTTCTGAACGCCAGTGTATTCCTACTGTTATCTTTCCACACATTGGAGGTTTTCGAGTACCCAGTGCTACCGACAGCAAGCAGATAGACGTGGTCTATTAAAACCTCTGCTCAACTGGAGACCCCCAGTTCCATTACACTTGCATTTCAGACCAATAGAGGAGGGAATATAGCAAATGATTCCACCCAATTTAACAGTTGTGGGCTAACTAGTTCCATAGTCTACCTGAATTCCGAATTCTATCCGTACGATAACTCATACCTGAAGTGAAATGAAAATATATGAAGTCTAACATACGACTGGTATGTGTCATTCAACACTTCTAACTACAAAGAGGGCGAAGAGTGTCTACTAAGCCCACGGAAATTCAAGGAGCCAATCATTGTATTAGACTGTTCAAAACATAACGAGATAATTAAATCTGGACCTATGGATGTACGAATTGGATTTGAATCTGTGTGGCCGTGCGGTTAAAGGCGCTTCAGTCTGGAACCGCGTGACCGCTACGGTCGCAGGTTCGAATCCTGCCTCGGGCATGGATGTGTGTGATGTCCTTAGGTTAATTAGGTTTAAGTAGTTCTAAGTTCTAGGGGACTGATGACCACAGCAGTTAAGTCCCATAGTGCTCAGAGCCATTTGAACCATTTTGATTTGAATCTTCAGCAAATTTCCCAGAACACACTGCAGCATATTCTCTAGTTCTGCTTGACCGAATTATTAACTATTGCCCGCTCACTGGTGTTACGCAACGAGCTGTATAAATGAACAAGTGCGGTGCAAAACACAGAGGATTTCACAATGGTATCCCAAGGAGTGAACGTCATTGCAAACGCTCAGGGTTCTAATGATGATGAGCATTGATAGTTCATATTTTAAAAAGTTGCATTCAGACCATACTACACAAAATGCCAGAATAGCAGCGACATTATCAGCAAGCATCGCAAAGCCGAGGTGTTTCAAAGATGTAAAGTGTACTAAAACATGGAGGAGTGCAAAGTGTTAACACATTTCTACCATCGAATTCACTGGGATGATGCTGGTTTACCCTGGAAAGATATGGTGACATTGCTTCGATTATTCAAACACACAGATACCAACATTTACGTTAAAGGTCAGGGGAAGATCATATGGACGCGTGGAATCTCCAAGTTTTCTGCCATTTAAGAGCTGGAATTCTGCGGTCGTCCTGCTCTCTATTGATTCAAGAAGATGTGTGAAAATAGTGTTGCGTTTTCTTATAAAAAATGTAAAATGACTTTTGCGTTGAATGGGAAATAAATGAATTTTTGCCTTACATTCTCTGTACTTTTCTTACTGATTTCACCATGTTCCCACTTTGATAGTTATATAGTATGCAACTTTGCCAAGATATTAGGTCTATGGTTTTTTTGAAGTACTGGTGACATAATTTGAGACATGTTTGCTATATGTGTTTGGAACGGGACATTGTCGTGTGCCTCCTGCTCGCATAAGCCAATTCATACTGCACGATAGGCACAATCCCATGCAACTATTCTACACTGAAGCGCCAATGAAAATAGTACAGGTATGCGTATTCAAGTATAGAGATGTGTAAACTGGCAGAATTCGGCGCTGCGGTCGGCAATGCCTTTATAAAAGCGTCTGGTGCAGTTGTTATATCGGTTACTGCTGCTACAATGGCGGGCTATTAAGATTTAAGTGAGATTGAACGTAGTGTTATAGTTGGCGCACGAGCGATGGGACACAACATCTCCGAGGTAGCGATGAAGTGGGGATTTTCCCATACGACCATTTCACGAGTATACCATGAATATCAGGAATCCGGCAAAACATCAGATCTCTGACATCACTGCTGCCAGAGAAAGATCCTGTAGGAACAGGACCAACGACGGCTGAAGAGATTCGTTCAATGTGACAGAAGTGCAACCCTTCCTCAAATTGCTGCATATTTCAATGCTGGGCCATGAATAAGTGTCAGCGTGCGAACCATTCAACATCATCGATATGGACTTTCGGAGCCCACTCGTGTACCCTTGGTGACTGCACAATACGAAGCTTTACGCCTCACCTGGGCCCATCAGCACGGACATTAGACTGTTGATGGTTGGAAGCATGTTGCCTGGTGGGACGAGTTCAAAAGGTTCAAATGGCTCTGAGCACTATGGGACTCAACTGCTGAGGTCATTAGTCCCCTAGAACTTAGAACTAGTTAAACCTAACTAGCCTAAGGACATCACAAAGATCCATGCCCGAGGCAGGATTCGAACCTGCGACCGTAGCGGTCTTGCGGTTCCAGACTGCAGCGCCCTGAACCGCACGGCCACTTCGGCCGGCGGTGGGACGAGTCTCGTTTTAAATTCTATCGAGCGGATGGACGTTTATGGGTATGGAGACAACCTCGTGAATCCATGGACTCTGCATGTCAGCAGGGGACTGTTCAAGCTGGTGGAGGCTCTGTAATGGTGTGGAGCCTTTGCAGTTGGAGTGGTATGGGACTCCTGATACGTCTAGATACGACTCTGACAAGTGACGCGTACCTAAGCATCGTTTCGGATCACCTGCATTCATTCATGTCCATCATGCATTCCAAGGGACTTGGGCAATTCCAGCAGGACAGCGCGACAACCCTCGCGTCCAGAATTGCTACAAAGTGGCTCCGAAAACACTCTTCTGAGTTTAAACTCTTTCGCTGAACGCCACACTCCCCAGAGATGAACATTATTTAGCATATCTGGGATGCATTGCAACGTGCTGTTCAGAAGAGATCTCTACCGTTTCGTACTCTTAGGGATTTATGGACAGCCCTGCAGGATTCATGGTATCAGTTCCCTTCAACACTACTTCAGACATTATTTGAGTCTATGCCACGTCGTGTTGCGGCACTTCTGCGTGCTCGTGGGGGCCCTACACGATATTAGGCGGGTGTACCAGTTTCTTTGGCTCTTCAGTGTATGACCTGCTACATTACATTGTTAAATTACAAATATGAACGCAAACGTAGGCCTATATTACAGACGTAGTACAACAATGCAGTATGAGTACAATGTTGCGACAAAGAAGTCTTTCGATTTAGAAGGTATAAAGTTACTATATTCACATAAGGGAAGAAATACTGAAATGACATGTAGAAAGGTAGCAGACGAATGAATGAAGTGGCCCTGAACACCGCATAAGGAACCTTGTTTACGCTAGATGGCATAAGAGTGGTGGCGCCTGTGATAACCCTTTTTCTAAAGTAACCGGACAACCCAGCGCCCGCAGGTTTGTTATCTTACATGTTGAACCACACCTTCATGTTCAAAACTAATGTAATTTATGTCTCGCACATCCTTTAGATATGCAATAGGGATAGGTTTGTTTGTAAATAACAACAAAGATGTATGGTAACGAATGTTTTCATTTATTCACTTCTCTGAGATACAATTTCATTCTTGAGAAACAGTTTGATTCTTGAGGTACACTTTGATTGTACTATTGAGTGTAGAAATACTTTTCTTACACAATAACAAAAAAATTCACTGGTGAAATATTTACAATTTTCAGATGTATAAATCTATGCTAAAAACTAGTGTGGAGATACTTTTAACCTTGCACTACAACAGTCGCAATAGTAGTAGTTACATGGATGTTATACGAAAACAATTTTGATAAACTGTGAACTATATATACATTTACATCTACACAAAAAACTAATGAGACTTGTATGGCTAGCAGCAGGTGAAACTTAAAAAAGACTGTTCTGTTTACATGTTGTGCAAACACACACACACACAAATACTTATACTACGATAAATGGGTCATACTCTTTTACAAGACTTACGCCCAGTTTTATTCTCTCCCTCTTACTCAAGCAGAGTCCTCCCACCCGTCTCTCTTACAGTATAGTTTCAGTTCTGTCATCGCAAATGACCCCTTAACTGTCGTGCAGCACATAGTCCCCCTAGTGTCCTCTCGATCGAATACTAGCTTGCAGCAACATATGCAGCAGAACCCCGTGATCTCTGCTGTACAGACACTGCAGATAGTCTTCAACAGAGGGGACTCTCCATGCTGCACGACGCACACCCTTAGCCTTTCTCAGCGTTGCATCTTCCAACTTACGGCAATCATATATTTTTTACTCACAGACCTACGAACTCCACAATCGGTGACCCATTCGCTTCGTCCTTCATTAGCCCAATAACCTTCTTGTTCTGTGGAACAATACAGTAAAGGGTATCGTCTGTCTATGACGACATGTCGAATTCTTTACTGTGGCACAGCATTACTTCATGTGGATCGCAGTTCTTCACTCAATAGATAAGCTGTATGTCTCCATATAAAGCAATTTAGAATCAGAGAAATGAGGTTTCGCAAACTCATAATGAAAGCACTACACGTGGAATTTGGATTGGTCGAGTATGCACATCCCAACATACACAGGTTTTGTGAACTCTATTGCAACCTTCGCCATCTCTACAGCAACAGAGATTTAATTGAATATTGTGACCCATTTAAAATTTGGTTTGGCGATGCGTTTCCTTACCCCATAACGAGCTTCCCATTCAATTCTAATCAAAATTTTACGATGTTCCTAAAATTCTCCATTGTTTTTGCCGAAAATCGAATTATTCTTTAATTTAAAAAATATTTCTCAGTCACATTTTGCGGAAGCCCTCAATGTCTATTCAGATAAATATACTCCATCATCCAGAGAGATTGCTTGAAGTAGATACTCTGGGTGATTGTAACCAGCCTCATTCCCAATCTGAGACACTGCTTGAGACTACAATAGAGAATAATGTATCTCCGCTTGTTTCGCAGCATTGTCATCAGTTTTGGGGTGGAGCCTCCTCGCAGAACTAATTGCTTGGACATAGTGGCAAATTAACGTGCCTATCATGTAAACTAATAGGTTATGTGAGTTCTACTTCCACCACAAACCTCACATCAGAATCAGCTGCCATACCCTCGATTTTTCCACCCAATCCCTTGCATTCTTCTGTGGGCATCCATCTAACTTCGCCAATCTGCGACAATTGTTGTGTGACGTGGCCGCAGAAATTATTCACATCCAAGTACATGATGTAATGCGAACGAAGTGAAGCGCTGAACCACTCACCCATACATGGGTTATATTTGGCTTGGAGTGCCTATGGACACATTGACAAAACTCACCCATACATGGGTTATATTTGGCTTGGAGTGCCTATGGACACATTGACAAAGTCCCACACACATCTCTCGCTCAAAGAAAAGAAGCATGCAAGCATAGGTAAATAGTTCGACGCTACGATTCGTTTTCTTGAGAATAGCGTCTCAGGACAACCCAGGTGCCTTGTAATAAAAGGTGGGATCCTGAGAGTATGTGGTCATGCACAGACTCCAGAATTTCTCCAAAATATCAGCCAGCAAACACACGTCTCTGTACATGTAAAGCTGATGTGGAGATGTTGGAATCCCAGCAGACATGCGCAGCATACTCATACTCTGCATCCTTTATGGTATTGCCTGTAAGGTTGCTGTAGAATACAGTTATGTTGTGTAGCCTGGTTTCTTTGAGTTTTTCCATACAATCCAGGTACTTAGATGGAAAAAAAACCTTCCTAGTTACGAGCAGAAACTTTTCCTCGTCGTGAAATGCAGCTCGAGTGATGTGCATATCCTTCAGGGGTAGAGTTTCAACAGGTTTCAGGAGTGGTGCCTGCATAAAACGAAGCGAGTCAGGAAAGCAGAGAAAAATTCTTGGTGTCATTCGTGTAGTGAATAAAATATATTTCGCAGCACACTCAGGCAGGACACTAAAGCGATTTTTCTCTATGTCGATATCAGCCAAGTGCTCAACAACAAATGGAGCGTCATACCCGCTTAAATTATGAAAGAAAACGGGTATGTGTCGCGGTAATTGATACTTAAAATTACATGTATTGTGAGCTGCGCCACGGAACTTCCCCGTAAGTTGACAGTGGTCTCTATGAGGAGTGTCCACGTTTGTATCTAACGTCAGCCTACAAACATGCCTGTCAACCGCATTATTGTCCAGATCTTCATTCTCCTTCCATTTGGTCATTAAAGCATTGTCGCTCTAAAGCTTAATAACCTCCCATGAAAGTTTTTCAAGCTCAGTGAGAAGCAAACTGTAGGATTATCCCTGATGTAATATTTGTATTCCACGTGTTTTTCTGTGAAGGTAGTATGCAAGGCTGTACGGCTACCTTCATGGCTCGTCACATGAGCGACAGTCTTTTCCCATCAATTTCCAGATGATGGGAGGAGGAGGGGGATGGGGTGGGGGTCATACACCACTGAACAGAACAACAGGTTAAGGGACCCCTGGGTCGAGGAGGGGTGGGGCTTACATGGAAAACCGCTTAGTAGAAGTATAGGTTAAGGTCATAAATCAATCAGATGTCACAATTTAATTAATTTGCGTTTCATTTTTATATCAAAAGTGGTGTGCAAATAACTTCACCCTAAAATCGCTTGAAGTTCTCTGAGGCTATAGAGATTTCTACAATGAGCAGCTCAATAGGCCATTCAGTTGAAGAGGAATGGACATCTCTAAAAAGGGCAACCGCAGAAGTTGGAAAGAAAAACGTATGATCAAGAAAGTAACTGTGAAGAAACCATGGATAGCAGAAGAAATACTTCAGCTGATCAGAGAAAGTAAAAAATGTTCCAGGAAGTTCAGGAATACAGAAGTACAAGTCACTTAGTAATGAAATAAGTAGCAAGTGCAGAGAAGCTAAGGGGAAATGGCATCATCAAAAATGTGACGAAATCGGAAAAGAAATTATTTCCGAAAGACTGACTCAGTATATAGAAAATTCAGAACAATCTTCGGTGAAATTAAAAGCAAGGATGGTAACATTAAGAGTGCAAAGGGAATTCCAGTGTTAAATGAAATAGAAACAGCAGATGGGTGGAATAAGTGTATTCAGGGCATCTATGAGGGGGATGACTGGTCTGACCTGACGGCGTGATAGCAGAAGAAACAGGAGCCGATAGGGAAGAGATAGTGGATCCAGTATTAAAATCAGAATTTAGCTTTTGAAGACGTTTAATGAAATAAGACAGAAGGGATAGCTAACATTGCATCAGAATTTCTAAAATCATTAGGGGACGTGGCTACAAAACGATTATTCATTCACGTTGATGTTGTGACGATGGGTGGGGTGGAAAGGAGTCACGTGGGGGGGGGGGGGGGGGGGCCGCTGAGGAGCTCACAGCGGTGCCAGCTTTGAAGTTCCACCGCTAGATGTCGGCACTCTTTGAGCCTCTACTCTTGGGCTGTTCTGGAAGTATGAAAAATCCTGGTGACCATCAGACGTTCAGGAAGTTTTGGAAAAAGGTGACTGGAATATCCCTTGCTCGCTGGCCGTTGGGGGCAAACAAGAGGCCCCATGATTAGCCAGAGGGACCAAGGGACCAACTAAAATGCTGGATATAAGATATTTCAATAAAAAAGTGGGCCCATGACTATACTGGAAAGCCAGTACCTCAGATAAAAGGAGAAAATTATTACGAGTGCGAGGGTTTAGACGCGCCGTCGCTACGACGTATAGTTTCTCACTAAGTTTATTTTAAATATTTTGTGAACAGTATAAATTTAAATACTAGTAACTTGACGACATCTTCACCGACTTTTATAATCGAAGTGTTTTTGAATAGCTCTTGTAGAGATCTTCTAAGAATCAAAACAAAATTCTTATAAGCATTAGCAGTTTTGAAATAAAGACTGGGATGTGTATTCTGCGTGAGAAAATAGTGCATTTTATCCATAAGACTAATTAATATGTTGAAATTAGTGGCAGTATTGTAAAATAAACGTAGTAAGGGAAGTATGAGTATGCCCAGTGTTAAAACAACAACAACATTTGCCGGCCGAAGTGGCCGTGCGGTTAAAGGCGCTGCAGTCTGGAACCGCAAGACCGCTACGGTCGCAGATTCGAATCCTGCCTCGGGCATGGATGTTTGTGATGTCCTTAGGTTAGTTAGGTTTAACTAGTTCTAAGTTCTAGGGGACTAATGACCTCAGCAGTTGAGTCCCATAGTGCTCAGAGCCATTTTTTGAACAACAACATTTTCCATGATACAATTGGAATTTGCGAGAAAATTAGCGAATGTAACGAAAAACTAAAGGCAACAATAAAGAACTGAAAACATTTGCATGCAAATTCATGTATGCATTTATTGTTTTCGTATGTTCCCGAAGAATGTATGTTCTGACTCATGATACAGTGCGAGGATGTAGCCCAAACACCCGGCAGCCACCTTGGCACAGCAAGACTGATTTCGGCGTCACTATGATGGTGGATAGTCTCATTCTGGCGGTATTCGCAGGTAGTCGTTATGGTTAATTTTGTATGCGCGACTCCGCGAAAGCGTTAAAATTTTCTTAAGCGTCTAAACGTGAACTTATAAAATTTACTCGTCTGTTGCTAGCAAATACAAATATTTTTGAACCGTGAACTTTGGAGGTTTTTTGTCAGGAAACCATTCCGAACGATGAAATTTCACCTCTGACCTTAGCGAGAGGCTTTTGGAACTTGTAATTTCACCAGCTTGCAACTGAGGAGGTTTAATTTAAATTTTAACGGAACGAGACATAGAATCGTTGCGAGATTTTGGAGTGCGCGATATATTGCCTGGGTTTATTTAAGTTATCAGACTGGCGTAACAAAATTCAGTATTGACAATTCATTTACTTCTTACTTTAAAAAAACAGGAAATAAATCCTGTTTTTTGATTAACCCGTGAGTGTACTGACCTCGGCTTTCACAAATTCCAGCCTGCCTGTAATTGAAAGTTTCCTTTTGTTCTAGTTGAGGATCTTAGAGTAAATGCGACAAGTGATTGGTTGGCCGCTAGACGTAAACTCAGCCAAATTATACACACAAAAAATTATTCCAACCATTCACTGTGACCCTTGTTAGAGTGCTACTAACTGGAACATTGATACACTGATAATCCACTCAGTAGTGCTGGGTGGGGCAGGGTGGGGGGAGGGGGGGGGGGGTGAGCAAGGCTCCGAGCTAATTCAGTTATTTTGCGAACATAAATTTTTAAGGGACAATTTCAGTTATTTTTATCAGTTTTTTAAAGTTAGTGTGTACCTGAAATAAACATTGAAGTCGCAGTGTGTAGAATGTATAGACTGGCAATACTCCATCAGACTTTCGGAAAAGCATCATCCCCACACAGTTCCCAAGATTGCAAGAGCCGATAAGTGCGAGAATTATCGTACAATCAGCTTACCAGCCCACTCATCCTGGCAACAATAATATACAGAAGAATGGAAAAGAGAATTGAGGATCTGTTAAATGACGATCAGCTTCGCTTTAGGAAAAGTCAAGGCACCAGAGAGGCTGTTCTGATGTTGCGGTTGATAATGGAAACAATACTGAAGAAAAATCAAGAACCTTGCTAGGATTTGTCGACCTGGAAAAAGCGTTCGTCAGTGTAAAATGGTACAAGGTATTAAACATTCTGATAAAAATAAAGGTAGGAAAAGACAGGCCATATTCAATATGTATAAGAACCAAGAGGGAAAAATAGGACTGGAAGATCAAGCTCGACGTACTAGGATTAAAAAGGCTGTAATACCCTGTTGTTTAGTAAGTACATCGAAGAAACTCTGACAGAAATAAGAGTGCCTGAAGAGTGGGATTCATTCTCAAGGGGAAAAGATATCAAGGATGAGATTGACTGATGACGTTACTGTCCTCAGTGAAATTGGAGAAGAATTACAGCATCTGATGAATGGAATGAACAGTCTAAGACTACAGAATATAGACTGAGAGCAGACCGAAGAAAGACGGAAGTAGCAAGAAGTAGTAGAAATGTGACAGTGAAAAACTTAACATCATAATTGGTGATCACGAAGTAAATGAAGTTAAGGGATGGGGCTCCCTAAGCAGCAAAATAACTCATCACCGATGGAGCAAGCAAGACATAAAAAGCAGACTAGCGCTGGCAAAAAGGGCATTCCTGTCCAACAACAGTCTACTAGTGTCAAACACAGGCCTTAATCCGAAGAAGAAATTTTTGAGAATGTGCATCTGGAGCACAGCACTGTATGGTAATGGGATATGGACTGTGGGCAAACCGGAAAGGAAAAGAATAGAAGAATTTGAGATCTGGTGCTGCAGAAGAAAGTTGAAAATCACATCGACTGATAAGGCAAGGAATGAGGGGGTTCTCCGCAGAACCGGCGAGGAAAGGAATTTGTGGAAAACACTGACAAGAAGAAGGGGTGTGATGATAGGGCATCTGTTAAGACATCAGGGAATGACTTCCATGGTACCAGAGGGAGCTTTAGAGAGTAAAAACTGTAGAGGAAGACAGAGATTGGAGTACATCCAGCAAATAATTGATGACATAGGTTTTAACCGTTACTCTGAGACGAAAAGTTTGGCAAGGAGAGGAATTCGCGCGGGCCACGTCAAACTGGTCAGAAAACTGATGACACAAAAAAATAAAGTAATTAATTAATTAATTAAAATGGAAATGATAATCATTTCAGCCTAACGTCATCCTAATAAGTGGGCTCATACCACTTACTTCTTTCTAAATATGGTCTCTGAAATAAAATCACATACCTTCTCAACCAATGAAGTTTCATTTCGTTTTCTGTCCCCCTTCTGTGTACTTTACTTTTTTGTCAGACAGTGCAAATTTGTTGTATTTCAGTTTGAAGATGAAAAATAACATACCGAATTTAAATGAAGATGTTACCTCTATAGACTTCATGACAAACACAAAATTTTTAGGAATGAATATCGATACTCGAAGTGGTGAGAACATACAAAAATATTTGTAAACAGAGTGCCATCACCATTAACGCCTTTAGAATCCAGCCATCAATGTGTAACAGCCTGTGTCTTTTAGTTACATAGTGTAATGGCCGCAAGACAGCTCTTGCAGGTCACCATTTAATAACCGCAAAACCGCTACGGATTGCAGCAGGCAGCTGATTCAGCATTATGCCATCCTGTGCAGCCCCAGTACTCCAGTACGGTAACCCATTTGACAACTAATGGTGTTCCCAAAATTAGGGATGGAAGTTCAGCATTACGACAGTGCCTGCTACGCAACAACCTGGTGGGTCAGGGCGCGAATGAACAGCACCCGTCCAGTCACCGAAAGGAGTCCAGTCGGTGACTGCAGTACAGTCGACTACTGCTGTGTAGTCCAAAGAATCTCAGACTGACGCAGGCATCAACGTTAGACAGCATCGTCCTTCAATAAAGGACAAAAGGTGCGGCAATAAAGTAATAAGACTGATGTTGCTTACCGTTTTAGTCAAGTTGAGTGTTGTCTTCTTCAAAGTAGTTCCCTTCTGATTGCACAAATTTTTTCCAGCGCTTCTGCCATTTATGGTAATATTTCTTGAGCTCATCTTCTGTAATAGCCTCCAAGATCCTCGTCACAGCTTTTTGGACATCTAATTTTCTTTGAAAATGGTGTCGCTTGCCCGCCGTTTTGACTCTTGGAAATAGAAAAAAGTCGCACGGAGCGATATCTGGTGAATAAGGTGTCTATGGTAGTACTGAAATTTGTTTTGAGGTTAAAAATTGCTGAACTGACAGAGCAGTATGGGATGGCGCATTACCGTGATGCAGAATCCAATCATCAGCAATGTTGGCGCTGACATGAAGAACTCTTTTACGAATTCTTTCTAAAATTTCGTTGTAGTAATATTGGTTAACTGTCTGTCTAGGAGGAACCCACTCTTTATGAACAATTCCCTTGGAATCAAAGAAGCACACAAGCATGCATTTCACTTTTGACTTTGAGATGCGATCTTTCTTTGTTCTAGGTGATCTCTTTGAGCACCATTGTGAACTTTGGCGTTTTGTCTCTGGATCGTACTGAAAAAACCAACTTTCATCACCACTGATAACACAGCTCAACAATTCTGGATTGATGGCATACCTTTGCGCAATATTATGCGGTTTTATTTCCATGATGAGAGACACAAACGCATGTTAACTTATTACAGCGCAAGTCACGACTGAGCAGTTGCATCGATGTGCTGCTTGGACCAGAAGCACCTTATAAACCAAGGTCAAAGATTTTGTGCCTACGCAAGCCTGCAGGGTTACCACATCTTGCAAAGAAAATCAGTCTCATTACTTTGTTGTCGCACCTCATACGTGATCGGTTGCCATATGGTCCTCCCAGTTACCATCAATGGTCCCAAAGGTTGTACTGGAACCCTACTAGCCACCGACCCACTTGGCGACTGCTGTCGCTGAATGCCACCAACCAGTTGTTGGAGTCTGGAGTTGGCTCCCTGGATGGCATCTCCGCTAGAATCCGCTGCTGGGCAGACAGTGGGGACAACCCACTGCATTGTGGTCACAGAGTAATGCTACACTGCCAGTACTGACTCAGAACCAGCTGCCTCCTGAGATTCCTTCTCAGTCCGGAGTCACACTGTGCTGTTATGGCTATAGTATTTACAATGTACCGTAAAGCCGGTGAACCCTCGTCCCCTGCTTGCTGAACTTGAGCCTGGAGCATTGATGAATAGCGTACTTTACTAATCCAGTAAACGAGCCAAGTTAATATGTGAACATTGCTGAATCTGCTCCTGCTCCCCACTAGCGAACCCATATGCTCAACGTGATGCGATCAGAAACTGCTGTCACCAGTGTAATAGTACTCACACATATACTCTGTCCTTACCTGTGGAATTCTTTTCTGAACGACAAATGCACACAATATAAACAGCAGTTATCAAACAATAAAAAAGACTATAAGAATAACAACCAAAACCAGTAGTTGTGCTCCTTATAATGATATCAAAACACTGAGGATAGTAACTTCACCATGTATGAGTAGTTCTCCGTCTGTTATGAACATAATCTTGATAATTACTGCACAAAAAGCTTAGCCAATGACCTTGCAACAATATCTAGATTGACCAACAGTATCCAAAAAAGGATAAACAAAGAAGTCAAAATAGTATTTACTACCAAGCAATAACACTGTACAAAAAAACATGCTACGGAGTTTACGGAGATCATTAAAACTAACGTATCTGAAAAGGCAGTTATATAGTCCCTGCAAAGCAATACACACTATACGCTAGATAACACATAGCAGGAGTATGATAAAAATGTAACACAAGCAAATAGCCGGCCGGAGTGGCCGAGCGGTTCTAGGCTCTTCAGTCCGGAACCGCGCGACTGCTACGGGCGCAGGTTCGAATCCTACCTCGGGCATGGATATGTGTGATGTCCTTAGGTTAGTTAGGTTTAAATAGTTCTAAGTTCTAGGGACTGATGACCTCAGATGTTAAGTCCCATAGTGCTCAGAGCCATTTGAACCATTTTTGAACAAGCAAATAACTAACTGGAGATCATTTGACAAATAGATTAGTGACTATCAAGCCGCTTTCACAAAAGGACGTCCTTGCCCACAACAGATTTTCAACCTGGCAATCATCATCATGGATTAGACGACTCGCAGGTACAACACTGTGGTTATACACACTCATTTAAAAAGTATACGATTCAGTTCATCGTGAGTCATTTCTGAACGTTCTAATGCTAAACGTTTTTCCCAAAATTGTTTCACACATGAAGATCGCACTCTAGTGACTCCTGTAAACAGTCACACGAACGAAATAAGTGACCATGGGATAGAAAAGCAACTGAAGTCGCTCAATAGAGGGACGGTCACTGGACGTGACGGGATACCGATACTGTTCTATGTAGAGTATGCCAAAGAACTTCCACCTCTTCTACAAGGTCCAGTCACATTATTAACGTGACCACTCAAAGACGGCAGATGGCAGCACTAGCGTTCGAGAGTATATAAAGTGAGTCAACGGGACGCGGAAAACAGTGCAGTCGTTGTAGTACTGCAATTTATCTGACGTCCAAGTGTTTAAGAGCAAGTAGACGTGCAATTGTTGAGCAATTGACCGCCCATATGAGCCAAAAGGCTACCAAAGTGTCTTCTCAGAGAATGTTGAGCGGGCGTTGCTGCATTTGTGTCTCCAAAGCAGGCGCCTGATTCATGCACCCATGATGACTCCCGTTCATCGACGTTGAAGGCTGGAATTTGCACTCCAACATCTTAACTGAACATCCACTGAGTAGTAACAGGTGGCCTTTTCGAATGAATCACGTTTCATGTTCCATCACAGAGATGACCATTGGCGGGTACGGCGAGAAACGTATGAAAGGAAACACACTCCAACAATCGTCTCAAGGGTCTAGGTCGGACGAGGGAGCCTTACGGTCTGCGGAGTGTTTTTGTGGAATTCCCTGGGTGATCTCGTCATTTTCGAAGGCGCAATGGATCAACACAAATATGTATATATCCGTGAGGACCGTATACACCCCTACGTGCAATTTTTTTTCCTCGGCACGATTGCACCTGCCAGCAGGACAATGCAAAGTGTCACACAGCTCGCGGTGAAAGTGCGTGGGTCGAAAAGCACCAGACTGAGGTTACCGTACTCTGCTGGCTAGCAAACTTTTCGCATTTAAACCCAATCGAGAATCTGTGGGACCACCTCGTTCTGGCTGTTCACGTCATGGATCCTCAACCGAGAAATCTACAGCATCTGGCCACGGCACTCCAGGAGGCACGGCTTCACATCCCTCTCGGTTCTTTACACAACCCCACTGTCTTCCTGCTCGTCTCGCAGAGGACCGCACTGCAAAAGGTGGTTAATGCTTTTGACGCGTGCCCATATTAATGTGATTACACGGCGTAGCAACAGTGTATCGTAGGTCTTAGGAGGAGCGAAGTGCACCTTATGATTGGAAAGAACTTCAGTCGTTTCCATTTTCAAGAACAATCGTCGAACACACGTGCAACACTGTAGGCCTGTTTCTATGACATCAATCACCTGTATAATTTTGGAACACGTTTTATGCCTGCGTTTTATGATATTTCTAGAGGCTGAAAATCTTCTCTGTAAGAGCCAGCATGGATTCCGAAGAAAATGATCGCATGAAACCCAGCTCGCTTCGTTCGTCCACGAGACGCAGACAGCAGTAGATACAGGGGCACAGGTAGATGCCGTGTTCGTTGACTTCCGGAAGGCATTCGATACAGTCCCGCACTTCCGCCTTAGGAACAAAATACCAGCGTACGGAATATCAGAACAACTATGTGATCGGACTGAAGAGTTTCTAGGGAACAAAACACCGCATGTCATTCTGAACGGAGGTAAGTTTTCAGACGTAAAATTAACTTCGGGAGTACCCCAGGGATGCGATATCGGACCATTACTTGCCGCAATAAATATAAATGATTCAGTAGATAACGCCGGAAATTTCATGAGGCTTTTCGTGGATGATACTGTTGTTCACAGCAAAGTCGTCACACTAGAAAATTTTATCGAAATTCAGGAAGACCTGCAGAAGATCGGCGGTTGCTGCAAGGAGTGACATTTGAATAGACAGAAAGGCCATTTATTGTGTGATTACACTATTGCAGAACACTCATTGGAAGCAGTCTCTTCCTTAAAATATCTAGTAGTATGAGCACGGTGCGATCCGAATTGGAACAACTACATAAAATTAATCACTAGTAAGGCAGAAGCCAGACAGTTTCATCGGAAAACTCCTTGGAAAATGTAGTCTACCAACAAAGGAAGTAGCTTGCAAAACATTTGTTTTACCAGTACTTGGATACTAGTCGTCAGTACAGAATCAGTAGCGGATAGGATTGTATGACAAAATAGAGAAGATCGAAAGAAAAGCAGCACTCTTCCTTACAGGTTCATGGACATACTCAGCCGACGCTAATGGCAGACGCTGCAAGACAGGCGTTCTCCATCACTGTTTGGTTTATTGTTGAAGTTTTCAAAGCATACGTTCCTGGACGAATCAACGAAAATATTGCTTCCATCCACATATATTTCGCGCAAGGATCATGAAGATAAAATTAGAGATACCCGAGCCCACACAGAGGCTTAACGACAATCTTTCTTTCCGCAAGCTATCCGCCATTGGAACACGGAATGGGGGAAGTGACAGTGGTAAACGAAGTATCCTTCTCCACACACCGCAAGGTGGGCTGAGAAGTACAGATGCAGGTGTAGAAGTAGGGTGTACGTACCGGTCGATAGTATGGGAGGAGCACAGTAAGATTGGTCGACATAGACGAGCCGTGTCACGAATCGACCTTTCGCGCCAGGCATTCGTGTGCACGTATCTTTGAATAGAGGGCGTCCAGGGGCAGCTTCTAAGAGGTCTTTGCCGACTTCGCCTTCTCGCAGACAATCCGCCGAAGAGGCGAGTGGTGCCTAGCTGGAAAACTCTTGCGGCCTGTGGAGCGCATGTCGTCCCGGGGTTGTCGGCTGTGGTTTAGACAACGGGCGCGTAGGCCGCATTCTGCTGTAGCTGGTTGTATGGCGGGAATAGGGGCCTTTCCCACCGCGGCCTTGGGACTGCTGCAACAAACCGCCGTCTGTGCCAGAGTTCTACTCTCCGTGCCGCCAGGGGATCGCAAGCTGCATGTTTACGTCTCCGTTAATACCGGGTGAGAAGCTTTGAAATGGTTGCTTAAATTTAGCAGTGTAGCAGCGCTGTTCTAACTGCAATTACGGCATGTTATACCAGCCGAATGTGTTGCACGGTGCGCTAATTTGGATAATGCCCGCTAATTGGGTGGACCTGTGAGAGAATGCGATACGTACTAATTATCATCTCGCTATTTAAATCACTTCATTTATTTGACAAAGTTCAGCTTCCCGTTGTAAGGTTTGCTTGCTGTTTATTTCGTTGGTCCTTTGATGTGAGAAGTGGATAAGGACGTATGACCTTACATTCAGTAAACTTTGCCGTTCTGAACAGTGTAAGGTTTTGGTCTGACTTAACTCCCCAGCTGCATTCTTTCCGGGTGCTCCTTATGGAGTTGGTCCAGCCCGGGCCCCCTAAACTATTAATGGGGTTGTTCATTTACGTCCAAAAGTGCGGTTCTTGTAACAAAAAATTGTATGCTTCTTGCAAATACAGCAAAATTATGTTAACTTATTGTAACCCTCTGTTAAATCACCTGGTATCGGAATTTTTACATGCCCATTCTTATAGTGCAAAACAGAGTGAAATTGAAGGAAGGGGGGTTGCTAATCACTAAATGTAATGTATTGCGAATACATAGAAAGAAGGATCCCTTATTGTATGATTATATGATAGCGGAACAAACACTGGTAGCAGTTACTTCTGTAAAATATCTGGGAGTATGCGTACGGAACGATTTGAAGTGGAATGATCATATAAAACTAATTGTTGGTAAGGCGGGTACCAGGTTGAGATTCATTGGGAGAGTGCTTAGAAAATGTAGTCCATCAACAAAGGAGGTGGCTTACAAAACACTCGTTCGACCTATACTTGAGTATTGCTCATCAGTGTGGGATCCGTACCAGGTCGGGTTGACGGAGGAGATAGAGAAGATCCAAAGAAGAGCGGCGCGTTTCGTCACTGGGTTATTTGGTAACCGTGATAGCGTTACGGAGATGTTTAATAAACTCAAGTGGCAGACTCTGCAAGAGAGGCGCTCTGCATCGCGGTGTAGCTTGCTGTCCAGGTTTCGAGAGGGTGCGTTTCTGGATGAGGTATCGAATATATTGCTTCCCCCTACTTATACTTCCCGAGGAGATCACGAATGTAAAATTAGAGAGATTAGAGCGCGCACGGAGGCTTTCAGACAGTCGTTCTTCCCGCGAACCATACGCGACTGGAACAGGAAAGGGAGGTAATGACAGTGGCACGTAAAGTGCCCTCCGCCACACACCGTTGGGTGGCTTGCGGAGTATCGATGTAGATGTAGATGTAGATGTAGAATCCAATCCCCGGAGTGTGAGATTTAACTATTTGTTGTCACGCTATATTGCGTATGTTAATTTTATTGTGGTTATAACAGTAGCCTTGTTTATGTTTTGGAACCAGTTAATCTGGGCTAGATGGCCGCGTTCTTGTGGAAGGTCGCGGGTTCCGCCGCCCGCTGCGAACCGGCTGCAAATCCAGGAGATGTGCACAATATTTTGTAAGTTTCGCCTTCAAATTTAGTATTACAGTTATTGTATATGTCTTTTATTAACACATTCTTTAAACAGATTTAAATGTCACTGGATGGGACGAATTAAGATTCAGTGTGGTGCTACCGTGAGTTTGTGTACATTATTTCCCTCACCGCTAAAAGATTTTAAGTGTTGTTTGATTTTATTTAAACCCTATACCATTAAGACTATGTAACTATACTCTCAAGTGCTCACTGGTGTAAAGAATAGAATGTAAATTTCATCATACCTAAGTCTTTGCATTACAGACGTCTCAATTTGGAAGTTGGTAACTATACCATTTGGTTTTGGAGGCCATCTTTTAAATTTTCTGATTTGATCAGTTATGCGGAATCTTCTAATTTTAATAAACTGTAAATTAAATGTGCATTAACGAATTATGTTCGCCGCGCGGGATTAGCCGAGCGGTCTTAGGCGCTGCAATCATGAACTGTCGGGCTGGTTCCGGCGGAGGTTCGAGTCCTCCTTCGGGCATGGTTGTGTGTGTTTGTCCTTAGGATGATTTAGGTTAAGTAGTGTGTAAGCTTAGGGACTGATGACCTTAGTAGTCAAGATTTCACAAACATTTTTTTTAATTATGTCCAATCCCCGTTTGCCCAGTCCTTCCTCGTCGTTCCTAGTAGAAGCGCATCGAAGCGTCTGAATAGGCAAGTGACAAATGGTAGTAAAGAGCTATTTTATTTGGACGTGAATCACACTGTGGACGACGATTCTCGATCTGTTATAGTATCAGTTCGGAATGTCCGACATGGCTACAAGGAAGGGCTTACCACTTATAGCTATGTAATACGACAAACGAACAGTGCCCGTAAAAAGATCGTAGTTGACACGGACCAGAGACGAGTGTCACACCTCGTCAAAGACTGTTAGTTTCAAAACAAACAGATATTGCTACTGTGAGTCAATTCGGGAAAAATTTAATCAGTCCCGAGAGAATGTGGCGAAGGGAACTGCATGCAACGAACGTTTGGATTCTGGTATCTCGCAAAGGGGCATTCGTCAATTGAGCAAATAACATAGAAACGAGAAAGGAGATGACTTTACGCGTTTAGTGTGCTCCACAAGTCGGGATTCACCTCTTTTCAAGTGACGTAAGGCGTCGAGTACACCGACGACCTAAAGCTGCGCTTACCCCCAGTGTAGTTTAGACTGGAGGTGGTTCTAAGACATTTTGGAGGTGATTCCAGTACCATGTCTTGGGCTCACTCTTTCAGATTACCGTGAACATGAACCAGGTTGTTCGCTTCAGCATTCTTGGTCACCAACTGCTGACCTTTCTTTACATCTTCATGATGAGTATGCTGCGGATACACCCGTCTTTCAAGATGACTAGAAGAGTGCAAACACATGTTTGAAGTTTGACGAACACTTAGGCACACTATCGCACTTCGACTGGCCCGCTAAATAGCCCGATCTTATACTGAGGTGACAAAAGTCATGGAATACCTCGTAATATCGTGTCGGACCACTTCCGCCAAGCGTAGTGCGACAACTCGACGTGGCGTGGACTCAACAAGATGTTCGAAATCCCCAGCAGAAATATTTAGCCATGCTGCCTCTATTGCCATCCATAACTGCAAAAGTGTTGCAGGTATAGGATTTTGTGCACGAAATGAACTCTCAATTACCTCGTATAAGTGTTCGATGGGACTCACGTCTGGCGATCTGGATGTCCAATCATTCACTCGAACTGTCTAGAATGTTCTTCATACCAGTTGCGATTAATTGTGGGTTGGTGAGACGGTGCATCGCTGTTTGGTAACATTCAGAAGACACAGTCCATTCCACGTCAACACAGCCCACACCATCATCGAACGAGCATCAGCCTATAAAATGCCTTCTTGACAACTTGAGTCCTTGGCTTCGTATAGTCCGCGCCACACTCTAACCCTACCATCAGCTCTTACCAACATAAATCGGTGCTCATCTGGCCAGGTCACGGTTTTCCAGTGTTCAAAGGTCCAATAGATACGGTCATGAGCCCACGAGAGGTGCTGCAGGCGATGTCGTGCTGGTAGCAAAGGCACTCGCGTCCGTAGTCTGCTGCCGTAGCCCGTTAACGCCAGATTTCGCCACACTGTCCTAACGGATACGTTCGTCGTACGTCCCACATTTGTTTCTGCTGTTATTTCACGCAGTTTTCCTCCTCTGTCGCCAATGACAACTCTACGCAAACGCTGCTGCTCTCGGTCGTTAAGTGAAAGTTGTCGGCCACTGTGCTGTCTGTGGTGAAAAGTAATGGCCTTAAATTTGGAACCCTCGGCACACTCTTTACACTGTGGATCTCGGAATATTGAATTCCTTAACCATTTACGATGATCATGATGATGATTGGGATTGAGGGGACGCTCGACATCGTGGTCATCAGCGCCCTGACGAAAAGTCAGCATGCAAATCCCATGGGTGGGGACGAATGCTGTCCCCACATGCGGAGCAGTTTATGACGTTTTAAAGGCTGCCACCCTTCCCCACCAGTTTAGGGATCAGGTCGGACAGTTCACAAAATTTCACCACTCTTGTAACACTAGTATCGGTATTTGCGAGAATGGTGAGCAGATCTCCAGCAAGACCGAGATTTGCCCTAATATCAGTATATAGGACCCACGCAGCCACAATATGCTGAACTGAAGGTGGCACGCCATAAACTTCACAGAATGGTGGATCCTCCTACCGGAGGAGAAAGCCATGCGTGAAAGGACTATGCCCAATGTGCAGTCTGTTAAGCAAAACCTCCTTCCAGCTGCGCGGCTGACATGAAGTCCGCCAAGCTTTTGTGATCGATTTCAGCTACAACAGTTCGTTGTCAGTCACCTGCAACCATTCAGTCTCCCACTGACGCATGATGCATCTGTCAGAAAATGAGATGATTGCGTGCAACGAGATGGGACATTGATGGGCAGCACTATCCCAACACGCTTCCTTGGCAGCTTTGTCGGCCATGTCGTTACTCTGTATCCCAGTGTTGCCAGGTACCCAGCAAAAGATCACCTCCTTGCCACGGTGTTGCAGCCGCTGTAAGCAGTCATGGACGAGCTGAATCAGCGGGTCTACCGGATACATTTGGTGAAGTGCTTTTAGTGTACTAAGAGAGCCGGAACAGACAAGAAATCTCGTACGGTGATGTCTGTGATCTCTCCAGTGCCATCAGAATGCCATATGACTCCGCATCATAATTTGTAAATTGTTCTGGAAGACGCACTTTAAAAACCCTATCAGGGAAAATAGCAGAACAACCGAGAGCATTCTCCTGCTGGGATCCATCTGTGTAAATGACGATAAAATTATGGCACGTGCTTAAAATAGACGAAAACAAAGTTGTGAAAACAAAATATGGGGAACAAGCTTTCCTGTACTGTGTCAAGCTTAAAATCACTTTGGGCCTCTGACGACACCAAGGTGGCAGTGTATTCCATACCTGGGTGTGCATTTTCATGCCTGAGAGACCCAAATCCGTGAGACAGTCCGTAGCACGAATCCCAAATGGCTTGGTCGCTTAGGGCCGATTCCTGAATAATTGTTTGAAGGTGAGTTGGATCACTGAACTAAATGCCAAAGGTTGAGGTGAAGCTAAGATTTTCAGCACCTGTCGAGCCAAAAGGATATGTCGCCAAATCCAGAGTGGTGGTTCACCAGCCTCCGCACGCAGACTCTGAACTGGGCTGGTCCGAAACACTCCAGTCGACATCTGAATGCCCTCATGGTGGACAGCATCTAACGTCGGGAGGTAGGAAGGACGGGCCGATCCGTAGACCACACTGCCATAATCTAAGCGTGATCGAACAAATGCCCTATAAAACTGCAAGAGGCGAGACTTGTCAGTTCCCCATGTTTTTTTCCGGCAAGGCATTTCAAAATATTCGAAGACTGGAAGCCCTTTGTTCGTAGGTCTTGCAGATATGGGATACAAGTTAATTTCGAGTTAAATAATTAACCCAAAAAGCGCACAGTGTCTTGAAAACGTAAAATATTGTCCCCCATTGTGAGCACTGGTTGGGCAAAAATCCGACGAACACGGTTAAAATGTAGTCTTCTCTGTTGAGAACCGAAAACCAGTTGTGTGGGCCCAGGTTTCCAGCCTCTTAATGGTCAGCTGTAGATGCCTAGTCGTCGTCGTCGTATGATCAGAGGAAGAGGATTGCAAAGTCATCCACAAACAAAGAGTATTTGGCAGGGCTCCTGACTGCAGAGGAAATGCCATTGATAGCGATGGCAAACAATCTGAGACTGAGGCCACTACCCTGGGGCACACCATTCTCCTGAACATAGCAATCAGACATGGCATCGTCAATACGCTAACGAAAACGACGGTCCTCGAGAAAGGATTGAATCAGAAGTGGCAGGCGTCCACGTAGGCCCCATTCATGAAGTTGGCGAAGGATATTGTAGCTCCAAGTAGTGTTATATGCTTTTTTGAGGTCAAAAAAACACACAAACCAAATAGTTTCAGCCTATGAAGGACTCCTGTATCGCCGTCTCCAGGAGAATTATGTTGACAAGGGTGGAATGGTAGCACCTGAAACCGCACTGGGAGCGGATCAGGTGACCTTGGGACTCGAGCAGACAGACAAGGCTGCGGTTGACGATGCATTCAAGAATCTTACCCATACAACTGGCAAGGGCGATCCTCCAATAACTGTTAGGGGCGCTATGGTCCTTGCCTGGTTTCCAGAATGGAATTGCCTCCTTCCAAGTCATGGGATATTGTCCATCAAACCAGATCTGATTGAAACAAGAGAGGAGCTCTCCTTTTGCTTCAGGGCACATATGACGAAGCATGGCATAATGGATCTCATCAGGTCCTGGAGCAGTGTCTCTGGCAGCAGACAAAGCTGATTCTAGTTCCCACATGAAGAATGGAAGGTTGTAGACATCCTCATTATGCTAGAAGAAAGTGAGCTTAATCATCTCTGCAGTCCTACAGAATACTTGAACGGCAGGAGCTTGTCTGGATGATGTAGTAACAGTAAAGAAGTATTCAACTAAACCCTGAGCCACGTCTTCTGGCGTGTCCATCAAGACCCCATTATTTGACAATGCCATAAGGGGACATGTACTACCCTTGCCTGAAATCCGTCTTACTGATTCCAAACTTGCACAGTGGAAGTGGACTAATTAATGGCTGTCGTGCATTCCCTCCAGCAATCCCTCTTCCATTCTATGATCACTCGCCTCGCATGTGCTTTCGCAGACCTAAAGGCATAAAGAGTGTCTGAAGTTGGACAGTGAAGTTGTGCAGAGCTGTTCATCTGGCCCTGATTGCCAATCGACAGTCGTCATTCCACCAAGGTACAGACTGTCAGCTGAGGTGGTTGCTAGATCTGGCGATGGACTCTGTGGAAGCCCTTTGGATATCACAAGTGATACGGGCTACCGCCTCCTATGCACAATACTTTTGTTAAAAAATAGCCTGTCGACTGTACTGTAACCAATCCATCTGTGTGGTCTCCTGTTGGACACCGTCCTAGTTGGCAGACTGATACACATTGGGAAGTGGTCACTAGAATGTAATTCTGGAGCCACTTTTCACTGAACTGCGTCTGCAACAGCCGAGCCCCACAGCATATTGTGGGCACTGAAGTCCCCCAAAAGGAGGAATGGGCGTGGGAGTGCTAGGAAGATTTCTACCAGTGCGTCTGCATACAAAGCATCATTAGGGGGCAGGTACAAAGAACACACTGTGATATTAGAAGGTGCGGGAACTTTCACAGCAACTGCTTGCATGGTCGTGGTAAGAGGGACAGGAGAGGAGTGGCATCTGTCGTCAAGGAAAATAGCCACTCCGCCTTTAGCCCTGTCTCCAGTAGTATCATCCTTCCTGCATGGGTGGTAGCCCCATAATGCAGGTCTTTCAGTGACTTTAAGATGCGTTTCTTGTAAGTGGATGCAAAAAGGTTTATCTTGGACCAGCAGCTGCAGTTCATCCGAATGTGAGCGATATCCATTCAAATTCCACTGTAACACTGAAGTCCTTGTGGAAGCCATTGGTTAGCGATGGTTGTTCCTTTCTTTCTCCCTCGGAGGCGATGATTTTCCAGGGTGTTCAGCTGGAACGTTAGCCGGTTCCTTGCTCTCCGGCTCCTCCGATTGCAAGTCCATAACCTCAACAGCATAGTCCCTACCAGAAAGGGAGAGAGCTCGCCGATCCGAAGGTTTAGCTACAGCTTTCTTGGACTTAGAACTACTTTTCGAAGGACTTTTTTCTTTACTGACGGGAGGAGCTGGTTGCCTGGGTTGTGGGGATGGCGCAGTTGGCTTCTGCTATTGAGTAGTGGTGTGTGGCTTACGTGGTAAGCCTATTGCTGACGGCTTCCGACCGGCATCAGTTGCAAGTGGAGCGTTTCCTCCACAGGTACATCGACAAGTGCTTGGGCTCGTACTTGAATCTGTGCTCGAGTTTGTGTGGAGGCATCACACTTCCATATTGGTGCTTTAAAGACTGATGCAAAAGAAGTAGCACAACCTGGTGGTTGGATAGCTTTGAAATCTTTTTTAGCTGCACCATAGGGAATGTGTCGCTTTACTTTCCTGAATTTTGCTTTCCTCGTTGTAAACACCACACTTTCTGCTCCACAATGGGTGATCCCTGGAACAGTTAACACATTTCGGAGGAAGTGTACAAGAAGTGCCTGACCCGTGAGCGGAGCCTGAGCCTCCATAATTGCCACACGTAGCCTTCCCGTTACATCCCATAGTAGTATGGCCAATTCTTTGACATTTGTAGATCGCATGGGATTAGGAACAAGTGGGAGAACCTTAAGACAGATGTAGCCTGCGAGGAAATGTTCAGGTAATTCTGGAGTACTAAACGTTATAATCAATGTTGCCGATTTTTCCTCATATAATTTTGAACTTCCGTGACGCCCATATTTTTCCATTCTTCACTTAATTCCGCCGGGTCCACCTCCATTATATCGGGACGGGTAACCACGCCCTTACTAAAGTTAAGGGTGTTATGCAATTCAGCCTCGACTGGGTAGTCACCTAAGGCCCTACATCCCATTAGCTTTGATATTTGGCTGAAATGAGCAGTTTCAACTAAAAGTGTTCCATTACGAAGTCGTTTGACACTTTTCAGAGACCCAGAAATACCTTCCATTGCCTTATGAATATAGAGAGAGGATATCTTTTCTTAGTGTTCCCTGTTCTCTTGATTACAATGAAAGTGTTGTGGCACACTAATATTCTGAGACTTCTTTTCAGGAGGACTGTCCAACCAAGCTCTCTTAGAGCAGTGGGTGTAGGTGCTGCCTGACGGTACACCCGTCCCGTCAGGTGTAAAAGTTTCGTGAGACAGTTCCATAGGGATCCCACGAGAAAAGCAACCGTCGACCCAGGCAGAGCCCTGCATGCCTGAGCAACCCTTATACAACTGAGGGGACGGCACGTGCCCCAGAGGTTGCCCACTATAGACTGTTTTACCTCAACAGCCATTTACCTCCTCAGCACGGTGCACACCATGAGGTTGAGGTTTCTTTTTATAGATGTGTGCACCTTCCTCACGGTCCACGTGGTGAAGTCAAGACCCCGTTCTCTGAAACACACAACATTCCACCGCTGCGCCGCACGATGGTCGCTGAAGTATGACCAGAGCTTACGGTGACACAGGACTGGTGGGGCTTAGCAGTCTCTAGCTAAGGAACCCCAGGTTTATCAATCAATGGTTTCAGCTGGATATGAAAAACCTGACCAAAATGAAGCCTTCATCAAGGCTAGAGGCAGTGTTACTCTGTGTCAGTATGATATTCCTCGTGATGACTGATCTTTTTATCCACTTTGCTTATAACAAGATCCACTAATCATAAACTTCGAATGTGTAACACATAACCTGCCAGGGCCTGGGACGAGAAGCTGAGAGTGGCGCCACACTGAGGAAACAAAAGTCTTGGGATAGCGATACATGCATAGGCAGACTGGAGCAGCATCGCGTGCAAAAGGTATAATAGCGCAGTCCACTGGCGGAGCTATCATTTGCACTCAGGTGAGGCTGCGTAAAGGTTTGCCCGGTGATTATGACTGCACGACGGAAATTAACAGACTTTGAACGCGAAATGGTAGCTCGAGCTTGACGTATGGAACATTCCATTTCAGAAATGGTTAGGGAATTCAGTATCCCGATAGCCACAGTGTAAAGACTGTGCCGAGAAAACCAAATTTCAGGCACTACACCTCACCACGGACAGCGAAGTGGCGAAGCGGCGTTTGTGTAGAGTTGTCATTGCTAACAGGCAAGCAATACTATGTAAAATAACCGCGGAAATGAATGTGGGACGTACGACGAACTTATCTATTAGGACAGTGCGGCGACATTTGGAACTGATGGGCTATACGAGTAGCAACAGACGACTGACGTGAGCGCCTTTGCTAACAGCGCGATATCGCCCGCAGCGCCTCTCTTTCGCTCGTGACCACATCGGTTGGACCTAGACGACTGGAAAACCGTGACCTGGTCAGATGAGTCCCGATTTCTGTTGGTAAGAGCTGAGGGTAGGGTTCAAGTATGACGCAGACCCCATGAAGCCACGGACCCAAGTTGTAAAGAAGGCACTGTACAAGCTGGTGGTACCTCCATAATGGCGTGCGCTGTGGTTTCGTTGAATGGACTCGGTGCTGTGGTCCAATTGAACCGACCACTGCCTGCAAATTGTTATTTTCAATTACTTGGAGACCATTTGCAGCCCTTCATGGACTGCAAGTTCCTATGACAATACGCCATGTCACCGGGCCACAATTGTTCTTGATTGGTTTGAAGAACATTCTGGACAATTTGAGAAAATGATATGGGCACCCAGATCACCCGGCATGAGACCCGCGGAACATTTTATGGGACATACTCGAGACGTCAGTTCTTGCACAAAATCCTGCCCCGCCACCACTTTCGCAATAATGATGGCAATAGAGGCAGCCATGGTCCAGGATTACTGTTGGGTACTTCGAACGACGTGTTGTGTAAATGCCACGTCGAACTGCTGCATTACGCCGAGCAAAAGGAGGCCCAACACGATATCAGGAAGTATCCCAAGATTTTGTCAACTCAGTGTATATCGTGCATTTCATAGTTAGTAGCGAAAACTGGCATGGGTCAAAGGGCACGAGGGAAAAGGGAAAGGGGGGACACCAAATGTTAAATCGATTGTGTGGAAAAATGTTGGCGAACCGGCCATGCAACCTGTACCTTGAGTCGCTCGATATATGGTGCAATATCGTGTTTAAGGATCGCTTCAATTACAACAACGTCATCGATTTCTTCAAGTCACTAAACAAGTAAACGTTTCCGAACATAAAATATTTTGCCGAAGATGTGACTGTGATCTTTGTACCTACCTATGTATGCGAAGGCTATTTTTCTAATCATGAAGCAGAGAATTTGTGTTAAGCGATCGCATGTGACGTACTTTCGTGTTGCCGCTGTTGGCAAGGGCTGAAAGCGAGGAATCGTTGCCTATGGCATATCACTTGCCACAAGCCACTGGCGAAGCATTACGCCAGGCGACTTGCCTAAGAGTCACAGCTTGACCATCTGGTCGATGATCTGCGAGGTTACCATACTCTGGGACACTTGCGTCTACCATTCAGCAGCGTACGCGTCCTGGCACATACAGTATAAATACCGGCCGACCGGCCAGGCTGGGCGTCGAATCGGCGAGCCATCGAGTCAGCTTCTGCTGCAGTAAGGGATTCCTCCATGAGGCCGCTTTTGCTCAGCCATCTTCATGTCAGGATCACCTGCCTGGGAGTTCATCCGCAGCATTGATTGATGAAAGGTCGAACTGAGGCCTTCCCAGACACCGAGCCCCTTGGAGCCTTGCCGCCCGCCAGCTCTAGAGACCGCCAGCCAGGCAGAAGTCTGGAGTTCGTCCCCGGATGCCACTGATATCACCGCCAGTTAGTCTCACTACTACCAAAACGATCCACCTTAAAACGAGAAAACCATTTTCTTGACGTGGTCTGTCCAATGGCATTATCCCCATATACGGCGCAAAATGTTTCTGGCTGCTAAGGCCAAACCTGGCCAAGCTGCCTTACCCCGCAACTGGGCGATCACACCTGGCCGTCCGAGAACGCACATGTTGCCAAGTCGCCTCCACGCCGTACTGAGCCGGATGTAGCAACATCTCTTCTACACATCGTACAACGAGGTCCATCGGCTAGACCTCCACTGCCCAACACCCACCTGCATGGTCACGAGTTTACTATTATTAGGTTGGTGCATTAGTTGGTAGCGTTCTTGTTTTGCATGTTGGTACTCCGGTCGCTATGAGTTTATTTATCGATTGTCATTCTTTATTTGTAGTTCACTGTTGTTACTTTAATTTACACATTGTCACTTTTTCATTTGGATTTCATGTGTGGAGCTGTGTACACTAGAAAACGGAGTGCAAAGTGGAGAAATCTGAGCTTTTCTGACGTATTCTCCTGTTTGAGTTTAGTTCAGGGGTGACAGCAGCGGAGGAAGTCAGAAACATTTGCGCCGTATATGGGGATAATCCCCCCATGAACCATGGACCTTGCCGTTGGTGGGGAGGCATGCGTGCCTCAGTGATACAGATAGCCGTACCGTAGGTGCAACCACAATGGAGGGGTATCTGTTGAGAGGCCACACAAATGCGTGGTTCCTGAAGAGGGGCAGCAGCCTTTTCAATAGTTGCAGGGGCAACAGTCTGGATGATTGACTGATCTGGCCTTGTAACACTAACCAAAGCAGCCTTGCTGTGCTGATACTGCGAACGGTTGAAGGCAAGGGGAAACTACAGCCATAATTTTTCCCGAGGGCATGCAGCTTTACTGTATGGTTAATGATGATGATGTCCTCTTGGGTAAAATATTCCGGAGGTAAAATAGTCCCCCATTCGGATCTCCGGGTGGGGACTACTCAAGAGGACGTCGTTATCAGGAGAAAGAAAACTGGCGTTCTACGGATCGGAGCGTGGAATGTCAGGTCCCTTAATCGGGCAGGTAGGTTAGAAAACTTAAAAAGGGAAATGGATAGGTTAAAGTTAGATATAGTGGGAATAAGTGAAGTTCGGTGGCAGGAGGAACAAGACTTTTGGTCAGGCGAAAGTCAAATAGGGGTAATGCAGGAGTAGGTTTGATAATGAATAAAAAAATAGGAAGGCAGGTAAGCTACTACAAACAGCATAGTGAACGCATTATTGTGGCCAAGATAGACACGAAGCCCACGCCTACTAGAGTAGTACAAGTTTATATGCCAACTAGCTCTGCAGATGACGAAGAAATTGAAGAAATGTATGATGGAATAAAAGAAATTATTCAGATAGTGAAGGGAGACGAAAATTTAATAGTCATGGGTGACTGGAATTCGGTGGTAGGAAAGGGGAGAGAAGGAAACGTAGGAGGTGAATATGGATTGGGGGTAAGAAATGGAAGAGGAAGCCGCCTGGTAGCATTTTGTGCAGAGCATAACTTAATCATAGCTAACACCTGGTTCAAGAATCATGAAAGACGGTTGTATACATGGAAGTAACCTGGAGATACTAAAAGGTATCAGATAGATTATATAATGGTAAGACAGAGATTTAGGAACTAGGTTTTAAATTGTAAGACATTTCCAGGGGCAGATGTAGCCTCTGACCACAATCTATTGGTTATGAACTGTAGATTAAAACTGAAGAAACTGCAAAAAGGTGGGAAATTAAGGAGTTGGGACCTGGATAAACTGACTAAGCCAGAGGTTGTACAGAATTTCAGAGAGAGCGTAAGGGAACAAATGGCAGAAATGGGGGAAAGAAATACAGTAGAAGAAGAATGGGTAGCTTTGAGGGATGAAGTAGTGAAGGCAGCAGAGGATCAAGTATGTAAAAAGACGAGGGTCAGTAGAAATCCTTGGGTAACAGAAGAAATATTGAAATTAATTGATGAAAGGAGAAAATATAAAAATGCAGTAAATGAAGCAGGCAAAAAGGAATACAAACGTCTCAAAAATGAGATCGACAGGAAGTGCACGTGATGACTGGGTGTTGTGTGATGTGCTTAGGTTAGTTAGGTTTAAGTAGTTCTATGTTCTAGGGGACTGATGACCATAGATGTTAAGTCCCATAGTGCTCAGAGCCATTTGAACCAGGAAGTGCAAAATGGCTAAGCAGGGATGGCTAGAGGATAAATGTAAGGATGTAGAGGCTTATCTCACTAGGGGTAAGATAGATGCTGCCTACAGGAAAATTAAGGAGACCTTTGGAGAAAAGAGAACCACTTTTATAAATATCAAGAGCTCAGATAGAAACCCAGTTCTAAGCAAAAAAGGGAAAGCAGAAAGGTGCAAGGAGTATATAGAGAGTCTATACAAGGGCGATGTACTTGAGGACAATATTATGGAAATGGAAGAGGATGTAGATGAAGATGAAATGGGAAATATGATACTGCGTGAAGAGTTCGACAGAGCACTGAAAGACCTGAGTCGAAACAAGGCCCCCGGAGTAGACAGCATTCCGTTAGAACTACTGACAGCCTTGGGAGAGCCTGGCTTAACAAAACTCTACCATCTGGTGAGCAAGATGTATAGACTGGTGAAATACCCTCAGACTTCAAGAAGAATATAATAATTCCAATCCCAAAGAAAGCAGGTGTTGACAGATCTGAAAATTACCGAACTATCAGTTTAATAAGTCACGGATGCAAAATACTAACGCGAATTCTTTACAGACGAATGGAAAAACTAGTAGAAGCCGACCTTGGGGAAGATCAGTTTGGATTCCGTAGAAATATTGGAACACGTGAGGCAATACTGACCCTACGGCTTATCTTAGAAGCTAGATTAAGGAAAGGCAAACCAACATTTCTAGCATTTGTAGACTTAGAGAAAGCTTTTGACAATGTTGACTGGAATACTCTCTTTCAAATTCTGAAGGTGGCAGGGGAAAAATACAGGGAGCGAGAGGTTATTTACAATTTGTACAAAAACCAGATGGCAGTTATAAGAGTCGAGGGATATGAAAGGGAAGCAGTGGTTGGGAAGGGAGTGAGACAGGGTTGTAGCCTATCCCCAATGTTATTCAATCTTTATATTGAGCAAGCAGTGAAGGAAACAAAAGAAAAATTCGGTGTAGGTATTAAAATCCATGGAGAAGAAATAAAAATTTTGAGGGTCGCCGATGACATTGTAATTCTGTCAGAGACAGCAAAGGACTTGGAAGAGCAGTTGAACAGAATGCGTGGTGTCTTGAAGGGAGGATATAAGATGAACATCAACAAAAGCAAAACGAGGATAATGGAATGTAGTCGAATTAACTCAGGTGATGTTGAGAGTATTAGATTAGGAAATGAGACACTTAAAGTAGTAAAGGAGTTTTGCTATTTGGGGAGCAAAATAACTGATGATGGTCGAAGTAGAGAGGATATAAAATGTAGACTTGTAATGGGAAGGAAAGCGTTTCTGAAGAAGAGAAATTTGTTAACATCGAGTATTGATTTAAGTGTTAGGAAGTTGTTTCTGAAAGTATTTGTATGGAGTGTAGCCATGTATGGAAGTGAAACATGGATGATAAATAGTTTAGACAAGAAGAGAATAGAAGCTTTCGAAATGTGGTGCTACAGAAGAATGCTGAAGATTAGATGGGTAGATCACATAACTAATGAGGAGGTGTTGAATAGGATTGGGGAGAAGAGGCGTTTTTTGCACAACTTGACTAGAAGAAGGGAGTGGTTGGTAGGGCATGTTCTGAGACATCAAGGGATCACCAATTTAGTATTGGAGGGCAGCGTGGAGGGCAAAAATCGTAGAGGAAGACCAAGCGATGAATACGCTAAGCAGATTCAGAAGGATGTAGGTTGCAGTAGGCACTGGGAGATGAAGAATCTTGCACAGGATAGAGTAGCATGGTGAGCTGCATCAAACCAGTCTCAGGACTGAAGACCACAACAACAACATGGGTATAATGCCATTGGACAGAGCCCAGCAATAAAATGATTTTCTCATTTTAAGGAGGATCCTTTTGACATCAGTGACTCTCCACGTTGAGAAAGACCTTCGGAGTTGATGAAGAGCGTTTAAATGCATTGATCCGCAATGATCAGTGTCATTGTATTCGAGAACTAGCAAATGTGGTAAACTATGATCATTTCATGATCGTGCGACATTTGCATGCAATAGGAAAGGTTCAAAACTAGAAGTTATGGGTACATCACCAACCATTCCTATTCTGTGTAGTTACTGGTGACAACAAATGGTGTCTTTATGCTACGAAAGGAAAAGAAAGAAATGGTATAGCCCAAACGAAGCAGAAACTTTCCGTACGAAGTCTTGCGCTCATCCACGAAAGATAACACAGGCCAACTACGGAAAAACTTTTTTGCTGAAAATGCTTTATTCTTATGTGTTTTTTAGGGTGGGAAATCCAAATATGATACTCAGAAACCTGTATCGCCCACCATTTCTTCACATTTTACAGTTAAATTTCTTAAGTTAAGAGATTTTTAAAGAATTTAACAGCTTTTGTATAGTTAAAATAATTTAAAGGAGGTGTAATGGATGTAGATGGCGTTGGTAGCACTGCTGAAAACCATTTTCTGGCGAAAAGGTCGATTCTATCTATATGTTAACAGATGGTGTTTTGTTTACTGTCTACCTAACCTCACTTTCCTGTTTCCTGTACATGTGCTCGGTACAACGTCTAATCGTGGTTGTAAAAACTCTGCTAACAGTTTTTGTTATATTTGTGGTGAATTTGTGATTAAAAAAACACCAAAGGAACATTACAGACTTTGTGAAAAAAGTTTATCTATCATACTTTGGATCTAAACAAGGTGATCAAGATAAATCTTGGGCGCCACATAAGGTTATGTTATGTGTGTGTTGAAGATCTGAGAAAATGGTCCAAAAAGGAAAAAGGCCTTTAGATTTTCTGTTCCTTTGATATGCAGAGAGCCAAGAAATCATTCCGATGCTTGCTACATTTGTAGTGTTGATATTACTGGTCATAATTCGAAAAACAAGAAGGTAATAAGCTACCCTAACCTTCTGTCCACCATCCGACCAGTAGGGCATGGTGTAGATTTGATGGTTCATGAACCACCAGATGATTTAAATTCTATTCCAATAGAAGTATTTACTGATGTAAAATCTTATTTACATGAACCAGATGACGATGAATTCCATTGTAATACAGAAAGTGTAGAGGCCAAATTGTTTACTCAGACCGAGCTTAACGATTTGGTTAGGGATCTGGGCTTAACGAAAGAAAAAGTTGAATTGCTTGGCTCTAGATCATAGTTCGAACCAGCATATACATGTATAGAAAGAGGGAGCAGCAAGTTTCGAAGTTTTTTTCAACAAGAAGGTGATTTAGTGTACTGCTCAGACATTCCCGGTTTGATGAATGAGTTTGGTACCGAATACTAAAAGGAAGACTGGAGGCTGTTCATTGATTCATCCAAAACTAGTTTAAAGGATGTTTTATCACACAATTGTAACATGTATGCATGTATACCTGTTGGACCATCACTACATACGAAAGAGCTATGAAAACCTGGAAATAGTGCTAAATGAAATAGGCTGTTCTGCTCATCGTTGGATGATACGTGGCGATCTAAAAGTAACATACATGCTCCTTGGTCAGCAAGGTGGCTTTATCAAACTTCCATGTTTCTTGAGAAAATGGAAAGTAGGGCTAGGGATCAACACTAGTGCAGAAACAACTGGCCTGTGAGGGAATCTTTAAAACCTGGTGAGAATAACATTATACGCAAAACCATATAGATCCAAAAAAGGTACTCCTGCCACCTCTACATATAAAGTTAGGCCTAATGAAACAGTTTGTAAATGCTTTGCCTAAAGATGGACCGTGTTTTAAGTAACTCTGCGAAAATTTCCCACACCTTTCAGAAGCTATACTAAAAGAAGGCGTCTTTGTCGCACCTGATATTAGAAAATTGATGTATGATGTTAACTTTGAATCCACAATGACCTTAAGTGAGAGAGAAGTATAGGTATCCTTCAAGCGAGTCGTTACAAAGTTCTTAGGACATGAAAAAGTCCCAGAATATGTTTCTATTATAGCTACAATGTTAAAGAAGTTTAAAACTTTAGGATGTTTAATGAGCCTGAAAGTTTACTTTTTGAACATTCACCTTAATTACTTCCCGGACAGTATGAGAGATGTTAGTGAGGAGAAAGGAGAGCGTTTTCACCAGGACATTAAAATGATGGAAAAACACTACCAAGGCCGCTGGAACACCAGCATGATGGGGGACTACTGTTGGGCACTACACCGAGAAGTTCAGCAAGCGACTCATCGTAGAAAAGCTACACAAGAAGCTTCAAAGAAAAAAGAGAAATAAAATACAAACCAATTCCAGCTGACAAGTGGAACCTCTATTAACATATATTATTGCTTTAAGTTGCTTATTGTAAATACAAACCATGCTTATGTTGTAACAAAGCGTTTGATTAATTTCCCCGTTTACCGTATAGCATAGGATTTTTATACTATAAAATAAAAAGCATATTGCTCGAAAACTATGGGTGATACAAAAAAAAATCTATAAGATCAGCTATCAAAGTAAAAAAAGTTTTTCAAAAAGAATTTTTCGTTGGCCTGTGTAATGTTATACATTTAGTGGGACAGCGATGATGTGCTACACTACAAGTTGCTTCCCTGAAACGTAACCATAACTGCTGACATTTATTGTCACAACTGAGACTTCTTACAGATGCAGTCCAAGAACGACCAGGAAGACTACGTGAACAGATGATACTCCACGATAACGCGAGCCTACGGTCTGGTACACTGACAAAAACCACTATACAGAAGTTGGGCTGTGAAGTCATTCCGCACCGACCTTATTCAACTGATCTTGCGCCCTCCGTTTTCACATTTTCCTCTCTCTGTCAACAATCTTCAACAAACATCCTTTCCTGATGAAAATGCGCTCCTAATATGTCTTAACGAGTTCTTCATCTCAAAAGCAAGTGATTTCTAGTGTTACTGAATCGAAAAGTTACTCCATTGTGTGGCACACTTTTCCAAATAGTGAACAGAATATAGCATTGATGACTGAAGTCTGTTATGAGCATCTTTTGCATTTATTAAACTTATGAAAAATGGAAAGGCACCAATCCCATATAAATTGTTGAGAAGTAAATAGAGGTCTGAACTGTCTTCAGGATATCCTTGACTTACCTGCCCACTAGAGAACACTTGCGGCTCTGCAGTGAGCACTACTGTTTATAAGTATACTTCTGTGTTCTGCGTTCACTTGGTGTGACATTTTGGTAGGCTGAAGAACACGGACGCACCCAGTATGCTGCCCTTCTCAAAATGACTACTCAACAATACAATGAACTGTGGGTAAAGCCCGATCAACAGGGACATACATGCTTTGAGGAAAAAGAATATTGCATCGAGAATGGCTAGCTTCTAGCTGAAATCTAGATCTGTATAGTAAAATTTAAGCAAGGACGACTGATTGCTGCAATCTATAATTTATATTTCACAGGTTGTTAACCCCGTGTTAATGCTATTTTTTAGAATGGAAGATGGTGTGCTTTTCAGCAGGACAGTGCGTGTCCACATACGTCTGCTGCTACGCAACTCGCGCTCCATAGTATAGAGTAACTGTCTTGACTAGTAACGTCACGAGATCTCTCGCCAACTGAACATATGAGGGACTTAGTGAAGCGGCACCTTACTCATTTCCTATAGCCTGCAAGAACCATATCCGATTGCAACAAAAGGTGCAAGGTGCTTGGGAAATCAATCGTTTGCATGCGAGAATACATGTCTCCATTGGCGGTGAAGGGGGGCGAGGATGGGGCCGGTACACTGTGGATTGAAGAGGACTGTTTGGAGACGCCTTACTGTGAAATGTGTGTGATCTGCTCTGAATCTGTTATATACTCCTGCACTCATAAACTACCGGTCACCAGTACTTGTCAAGTAAATGGCCCAGTCCTTGAAGGAGCTGCATTTTTTTATCCGGCAATGTAGAAACACGATCAGGTGCGTGCAGCGACTGACATGCGGTGACTTTGGAGAAACATCTTCCTCAAACCGCGACACTCTCCATATACCATCTTCCTTAGCTTTCCAAAATATTTTGACCCCGTTTCTCTCTACAATCCCGCCCCACTTTTCCGTCCTTTGGTTCAGGAGCAAAAAATATCCAATCCAAAAGTTTCTTGCTTTCTGTGACCGATTTAATAGCGTAGTTCTGGGAATCCAATACCGATTTGCTCCCTTTAATTTTGAAACTTCGCTTTTATTCGTTGTTGACTGGTTACAGGACGGCCCCAAGCACCATGTTGTCAAACGTAGACGTAGGCACATTATAAAATCTCTAAATTCGCATGACGCATAGCGTGCTACCCTTCAGTGACTCAAGACGGTTCACCAAGGAAGTCTGTTTCCCGTGACAGGAATCCCGACCTACCGAAAATATTCATTATTGCTCTAATAGGATCCCTCAGGGCCTCATTCTGCCTGGCAGATTAAAACTGTGTTGCGGATTGGGACCCGAGCTCGGAATCTTGCAGGTCTTGGCAGAGGCACTGGCTGAACTACAGCTCTGTGGGTGGGTAGTGAATCGTGCATAGATAGCTCAGTCAATAAGAGCAAAACGTGCGAAAGGCAAGGCTCCGAGTTCGAGTCCCGGCCCGGCTCGCAGTTGTAACCGACCAAGAGATTACAAACCAGCGTTCACTCCACTGCAGAATGCAGGATTCATTCTGACACCTAAAATTTTTCCTACAACATCCTCCGTTTCTTCACACCGAGTGAACTTGTACATCATAGTTATGGAGGACGGAGGTTGAAATAACTGTGCTGTCACACTGATGCAAGTTTCAACTGTTGTTTTCCTAACCCTGACGTGCTCAGTCTCTAATGACCTAGTTATTGCCCAGACGTTAAACACTCATCTTTCTCCCTTTAGTTTCTGCAAAATTGATACATCGTCATCTCCAGTAAGTCAAATAAATAAGGCGTTCGTACGTGTCATATTACAATGCCTTCCGAACCGCTGTTTGTGGTTAAAAATCTTGCACTTCGGATTAGCGTAACAGTCCCATTATTGAGCTGAAACTGCAAGTTCTGAAAAGAAAGTTACAATGCACCTAGTTAAATACTAACTCCAAGGAAGGGAATTTGTAGTCCCTCATACTTTCACCAATCACTCTTCCTCTACTGTAGATCACACTGCTCTGCAAAGCTTAAGGACGAGGTAGGTGACGTACCGTAACATATTAACTATTCGGTAAAAATGATTCATGTTGTGGTAGCATGTTACCAGAGGTCACCCAGTCGTGCACAGAAAGTTGGACGTCACAAGGCGTGACGCTAGCGTGACCCCAGCCCCAAATGGGGCTGGCGCCGCGACACGAGGCAGCTGAAGGAACTGGTAAAGGCAGTGAGTGTCAATCAGTGAGCAGTTGCTGTGCACCGCGAATGGACTGGCCTGTCCGTTCCCCCTGACTGTTTGCAGAATGGAACGCCCTATCACAGGAACTTCTTACCAACGTTGTAGCCAACACTGGAGCGCGTTGTAGAGTAATGTATTACTTTCCGTGGCAATCATACACCATATTATAACCATTACTCACCTTTTTTAATGTTCAGGAATCACCATAAAACGTGTTGATTTCAGTTTGGATACTGCGTTTGAGTAAAAGTATTACTATTGTTTGTCTCATTGTGTATTTCTCTCAGTTATCTTTCGTCCTATATTGTAGCAGTTCTTTCTATGAACTGTTCAAGCTTCATGGACTTATGTTACTTGACAGCAAGACAGCTTTCGAAAGTTACTTTCGTCCTTACGTTTTGCACACCAGTGAATTAAAAGTAGGAACTCCTGAAACCTTATTTTATTGCAGAATAGTGACTAGTATTTGTCTTCGTTCCCATGATATGTTAACAGACGCTCTAATAATTTATGTCAAGATATTCGTGGTGAATTGGAATGTTTCGTTAGGAGCTTCATCTAAAGACCAGTTGCCTACAATTTCTCTTTCCTTATATTGTTCTTCTAACACCGAGTACGAATTTAAAATCGTCAGTGCCCCCGCCCCCGCCCCAGTGACCCATTAAATATCTAAAGCGGCCATCGGTGAAGAGATGAAAGTAGACAGACTTCTTTTTGCATTAAGAGAAAATATTCGGTCTGAGACGCGCTGTGAGCAGAATCGTTAAATAGAACGTAATTAGTGACCTCGGGACATTTAATTTAGCGACAGACTAGTTCAGAGATTACAAATGTCAGTGGAATATTCTTGAGCAGGAGTTTGGTCATCCTGTGACAGTTTACTGACAAAGAATGAAGAAATCATTTAGAAACACAGAAACATGTTTCTCGTCTGTCATATTCTCAGTTTATGTGTAGAAACAGCAGTAACATAAATCATGAGGCAACGAATAAACAAATACCGAGAACGCTGTGCCTGCGAGTCAGAGCCCCTGACTTCCTTATCAGTAACCGGAATATTAAATTTATGAATGAAGATTAAACAGAACTTATCTCTGAGTTACGCGCTGCACTTAATGGAATGTCGTAATTGAGGAATTCCGCAAATTCCTCCGAAGAAGTATCTCTACAGATAGCGCAGCATAATATTTTATTACATGCTGTTTCTGTTTAGTGAATTTTATGGACTCTGTAAACATAACATTCTTTCGGACACCACATTTACACAGTAGAACCGCATTTGTGTACTGGCTTTCCTTGTATAGCTTACGACCACGTTGCAATAAAATTTTAATGTGTTTCAGTACGTTACGTCTTTATGTTTCGTTTCGAAAAGCATTAGCGTCTTCGGTTATCATCTGGTGAAAATAAAGAAGAATATCACGGTCCAAGAAGCAATAGCTACTCAGTAAATCATCACATACGATTAGTCTACAATCACAGTGCAAATTGAGACAGAGTTAATATGGGTAACTACTCAGGTTATTTCGTAAACTGAAAGAGAACAGCATTGGTATTAAGCTCCAAAGAAGTGGCTCTACGAAATGGAGATGGTTACCACACAACAGCTGTAATGATATCGCTTTTGTAGCTTCAAACGAGATTAAGTGTTAGAACTACTCCGCCAATTGACATCCCTGCCTGAACACACACATATGAACACCGTTTTCTCACATATTTTTTCCTGGTTGGCTCCATCTTAGTTTCTTTGCTGTCCTACAATCAAGCAATTTATGAAGCGATTTTATTTACAAAACTCTGATTTGTTGCTGCAGCCTGTCCATGAGACACGCAATGCTCTCGGAGTTTGAAGATTTTGTCTCTACAAATATTATTTCTTATGAGAAAAGATATCAAGCTAATAAGCAAACTATTTCATGATTTTTTCTTTATCAATACATCGATTTTAATGTTTCATACTTATTCACGATACATACTACAAGATCCGTCTTGTCCTTCTGATTATATGCCTTCAGTCACAGAGGTAAATGAATCACTCGTATGAGAAGGTAAGACATTTTGCAGACTGCCATTTTAATTGCTTTAATTTCTGTTTTATTTAGGATTAGATGTTTTCGTCGTCATTTTCCATAGTGTTGTATATTCTAAGTTCCTAAAAACATGATACGCTTTCCACGAAAAGTAATTTTTATGAAAGAGGACATAACTGTATTTTTGCCTAGTAAACAGAAGGAATATCAGAGGACTGTCTAATTTAAAATTGATCCACCCTCCGTCTGTAGGTATCATCATTTCACAGTGTAACCGCTAATTTCTCTTCTTCTTGCAAAGTTATCGAATTGAAGGACGTATTAACAAAAAACCTGGGCAAAGCGGAAGGCAAAGTAACTCATTAAGAAATTCGTTTAACAGCAGCATTCGGGAAAACTTGCGACGGTTGATCCTGTTCCTAGAAATGCAGCGACAACTGCATTCTAGCGCAAGTATAACCTTTCCAGTAAAATTAATGCCGGCCGCTGTGGCCGAGGGGTTCTAGGCGCTTCAGTCCGGAACCGCGCTGCTGCTGCGGTCGCAGATTCGAATCCTGCCTCGGACATGGATGTGTGTGATGTCAATGGTTCAAATGGCTCTGAGCACTATGCGACTCAACTGCTGAGGTCATCAGTCGCCTAGAACTTAGAACTAATTAAACCTAACTAACCTAAGGACAGCACACAACACCCAGCCATCGCGAGGCAGAGAAAATCCCTGACCCCGCCGGGATGTGTGATGTCCTCAGGTTAGTTAGGTTTAAGTAGTTCTAAGTCTAGGGGACTGATGACCTCAGATGTTAAGTCGCATACTGCTTAGAGCCATTTGAACCATTAGTAAAATTAATGTTAAGTTTGATGAAAGAAAGTGTAAAATTATACAAGTTCAAACAGTCTTACAAACAACTGCGGCAGTTATCAATCGTAAAGAAAATATTCTGAGAGCAACTAAAACATATTGTTGTCAGTTCCAATTGGGTCAGTTCTCTCTGCTAATATTAAATACTTTTGACCACGTTTACACTGTAAATGGTATGATTGAGGAAATATTTTTTTTCGTGGGCCAAATTTTGCTAACAACGTGACACAGCGCCAAGTCCCAGACTACCAAGAATTAGGTTTTGTGTGATTTCACTAAATCGTTTGGGGCATATGTAGGAACGATCTTTTATAGAGCGGATTTCCTTCTGTATCACTCCCCAGTCCGAGCTTGTGCTTGGTCTCTAATGACCTCATCGCTAACGGGACGTTAAGCCGTAATCCTCCTTTCTTACTTACTTCCTTCTTTGCTAGCTAGCTGTTAACTAAAAACACCAAACAATTTATTGATTGTAATACCAGATGCTTATAATTAAACTTACGGTGTTCAGAGAACTTCAATGCGGGCTGTATACACCACAGAACACTGAAACATCGCAGGTATGTTCTTTAATCGGTGCTCTCGAGGAGTATGCTGAAATGAATAATAGTTCCACTTTCTGCCACCAGATCAAAATATGGCGCAGTAAGCATACAGAATGCCAAATTTTTCCTGCTTTGAGGACAGTATTCTGTTTGTCGCTTGGTGACGCATGTTGATTCCTTAGGTGAAGTGACTGTTGATGTAAAACAGGTATGGGCAACCTTCGTGACCCGCGGGCCTGATTCAAGTGCTTGTTTAAGCTCGTGGGCCACCTCGCATGACGGGACAGTAGCCCTCTTAGTGCATGGAGTCGAAAATATAGCGTTCGTGACGATGTTTTGTGGGGTAACTCACCGATATGAACGGCACATTTTCCCGACACGACATGCCAACAAATTATGTCTCAAAACGCCCATTTTTGGGAGTATATTCATTTTATGTTCAGCCCATCTTCAGATGTTTAGATTTATGTATGTGTCGTGAACAGTGCTTCTTTACTTACGACGTTTTACAATAATTGTCTTAAATACTTTCGTTGCAAAATTCTTTCCCTCCCACGAATTTCTTCCACGGTCAAACATTCGGTTACACTCAGATCATTTACAATAAACATAAATAATAGTTGGTTCATATATAATTAAGCCAGGATTCTTATGCAAGTGTGCTCACAATGAATGACAACAGATTGTCCTTAAGTATTGTTTAAATAGTTATTTATGCCTTTCTGACAGAAGTTTCTTTTGCTTCTCTTTTCAAGCGTGGTGTCTGTTAACACATGTGACTGTTCTCTTATAAATTAGCACAATTTTAAACAGCGCTTGCAATCAACATTTAAATTAAGTTACTGGAAAAATAGTGAACTGTTTATTAATTAACTACAGAAGCATGACAATATGAGGTACTGATGCTGTGTTCATTTACTATGTAGGAACTTTGTTACAGCGTTTAGACAAACATTTTCATAATGAAACAGACTTAAAAGACGTCGTAAATCAATAAATAAAATAGGTGCAGGTGCATTACGTAACTTTCAGGGATGGTTCTACAGCGCAGTGCTATCATCTGAGATATCGTTTGCTGAAATCTCATGAAGAGATTAAAAGTTGTTAATTCAGAAGATAATTATGAAAATGTTTATTCAGTGTAAATATTAACTTTTGGTTTTTTAAAGTTATTGAAATTACTATTGTGTCATTGGCTGTGCTTCATTTATCTGAGATCGTCGATGTATTCAGATTTGCTATAGAATTGGATGTAAATTATTATAGACCGTGATCTGTAAGAAGCCATATTTCAGTTCGTCTCAAAGTTGACCATTATTTGGTGCATTGTCTGTCCTCTTAAGCGACTGTCTTTCGCCAACATTCCGTGTACTGGGATTTACCCATATCCGGTTCTTTGCTGCTAGTCTTTGTACCTGGTCCCGGCCGGCCGGGGTGGCCGAGCGGTTCTAGGCGCTACAGTCTGGAACCGCGCGACCGCTACGGTCGCAGGTTCGAATCCTGCCTCGGGCATAGATGTGTGTGTGACGTCCTTATGTTAGTTAGGTTTAAGTAGTTCTGAGTTCTAGGGGACTGATGACCTTAGAAGTTAAGTCCCATAGTGCTCAGAGCCATTTGAACCAACCTGGTCCCGCTGTTATCGGTCACTTAGCCGGAAGCCGGAATTGCCGCCGACTGCCCTGAGATCTGGGCCCACCGGTGTGTAGCCGTACCTTGTACCAATTCCAGGCGGCCGATCAACTCGCGTACATACATGTAACGCTGCAACTATCTCTACCCCTAGTTCACTTATTACAAAGCCCGTGCCCACTATAAAAGCAGAAACCCAATGCGAAAGCATTTAATACTAATACCTAAGCTACACATCTTGTTACAGACACTTTTAATCCCCATGTCTCACAAGGAACTATCGCCAACTTTACGTCATATTTTGAGAAGAAAAAAGCTAACTAGCGATATAACACTCCAGCAATCGAGGCCGCTCTAATATTTGGCCTTAATTATGATAGTAAACAGCTATGATCTCGGAGTGGCCGAGCGGTTCTAGGCGCTACAGTCTGGAACCGCGCGACCGCTACGGTCGCAGGTTCGAATCCTGCCTCGGGCATGGATGTGTGTGATGTCCTTAGGTTAGTTAGGTTTAAGTAGTTCTAAGTTCTAGGGCACTTATGACCTCAGCAATTGAGTCCCATAGTGCTCAGAGCCATTTGAACCATTTTTTACAACTTTTATGCTTTGCGCGTTTGCCACTTGCTACGCACCGCTGCGGCCGATTAATGCCTGAGCATGAGGTACTGAGTAAGAGGTTTATGAAATAGTGTTCTGGTATCGGTAACATACTTCGTTCACTGTGTCAAAGTGCACGGTTGCTGATCTGTAGCTGGTGCCAGACATCTCTTTTTACTTTGAACATTTTTTGTATTGCAATTCACAAATGCAATGTAAATGAATGAAACGAACGAGTGTGTCATTAAAGAAGTAGCGGAGCGTTATTTAATTATAATCACTGTTGTCCGTTACCTTTTCTGGATTTTAAATCTGTCATAGTTAACGTGAAGTACGTTTGCATGGCATGCACTATTCTTCAAAGTGATTGGCATGATTAAACTGCGTATCTAAAATCATTAACTACGTTTCGTAATAATTCTTTAGTTGCTTAAATTTATTCATTTCGATTTATCTGCAGAATGTTAATACGACAACATTTTTAAAATAATATTGACGCATATGTTTGTGAGGTGGACATGTGCTCATGCTAAGCAGTTACACATTTTTCCCGCAAAATAGCATGTTTCTCGAACAAGATACGAAAACAAGTTGGGCAGATATGTATCTCCCCCTTCCTCTTCCCTCGCTTTCTACAGGCCGCAAATAAAAGGAGGATGAGGAGACTGGTGTTTAACACCACGTCGGCAACGAGGTCATTCGAGCACAAGCTCGGGTTAGGGAACGATGGAGAAGGAAAGCAGCTGAGCCCTTTCGAAAGAACCATCCCAGCATTTGCCTTAAGTGGTTTACGGAAATAACGGGAAACCTAAATCAAGACGGCCAGACGCGGGTCTGAACCATCATCCACCGAATACGAGTCCAATGTACTAACCAATCCTCCACTCCACTTGGTCCACGGATGAGAGGGTTCTGGTTCTCCCTCCAGTGTACAGTACTTCATGGATACAGTGGGGTGGAGAGAGTGAAAACTAAATGGTGCGAAAAAATTAGAAACGGTACTGCCAGAAGGTCATAGCTGCATACTATCAGAATAATGGATCAAATTTTTGTGCAGAAGAGATTGGTGGTGTTCATATCTTGCAAGTGTGCTTTTTTCGCCTTAAAATATAATGAGCAATCAAAAAGTTTACATTCGAAGGCCACGCTAACTCTTTGCCTCCAAGTCAGTGATTACATACCCGCATCGGAGTAGTGCTAGGTAGCATATGCTGCAGCAACACCCTCAAACGGAAACTTTTTGATCGCCGCTTATATGAAGTCATGTTGGTGATGTTGGCTTGTGAGCGTCAACCTCGAGCATTCTCTCCATACTCTTGTACAATGACCAAGCTTAAAATAAATTACTGCTGATGACTGGGCACATGGAGCACCATGCTCCAACATGAAACTTCCTGACAGATTAAAACTGTGTGCTGGGCCGAGACTCGAACTCGGGACCTTTACCTTTCGCGGGCAAGTGCTCTACCAACTGAGCTACCCAAGCACGGCTCACAGCCCGTCCTCACAGCTTTACTTCTGCCAGTACCTCCTCTCCTACCTTCCAAACTTTACAGAAGCTCTCCTGCGAACCTTGCAGAACTAGCACTCCTGAAAGAAAGAATATTGCGGAGACATGGCTTAGCCACAGCCTGGGGGATGTTTCCAGAATCAGATTTTCACTTTGCAGGGGAGTGTGCACTGATATGAAACTTCCTGACGGATTAAAACTGTGTGCCGGGCCGAGACTCGAACTTGCAGCTTTGCCTTTCGCGGGCAAGTTTGGAAGGTAGGAGAGGAGGTACTGGCAGAAGTAAAGCTGTGAGGACGGGCTGTGAGTCGTGCTTGGTTAGCTCAGTTGGTAGAGCACTTGCCCGCGGAAGGCAAAGGTCCCGAATTCGAGTCTCGGCCCGGCACACAGTTTTAATCTGTCAGGAAGATTCATAGCAGCGCACACTCCGCTGCAGAGTGAAAATCTCATTCATGCTCCAACATGTTACACAGCCCACAGTCAGCTGGATGCAAACCACCAACTATTTAATTAGTGTGTCCCTAAAATCGCTTAAATCAACTAATGGGTCCACTTTCACGAATCTAATCTTCCATCCACTCATCCAATTCAAGAAATTAGGCATTTTTACTGTAATTACGCTGAAACGACGTTGTTGATCGCTCTCCCACGACGTCCTGCTTTCTTTTGACAGCACATGTAATGACGTCAGAAATGCACATACCATTATAAGCCAGAACCGTTGCTGCTGCCCCAAAGTTGTGTGCGGAAAGGTGGGGGTGCGTTCTACAAGTAATGTGGCGACAGCAGATTCAGGAGAGCTCAGTTAGCAATAACATTCTTTGTTCTGCAAGACTTCCATACAGTGGTCGTTGATTGCGTCATGGTAGGTGTATGGTCACCTAGGCAGTTGTTGCTACCTCAGCATAACTCTCAGCGGTGTGCACGGCTGGCAGCAATGCGCGTGTATACTAGGCGGCAGTGCTGTCTCAGCGGAAGACCGTGCTTGGGCAGCAGCTGTGCTGACTTAAAAGGAGGCGCCTATAAGGGGGCGATGGGCTCGCGCGACAGCTGTCATTGATATCAGGCCCGATAAAACGATGCCCAGCGCAAGACATTTGACTCCTGGAGTCGTCTGTAGTGCCGGACAAAGACACGCTGCAGGTGGTCTTCCCTTGGTAGCACCCCTTCCAGGCCTGAAACAATCTGGTCTAGTGGCGGCTTCTAAACCAGCAGTCAGGCTGATGACGCAGTTAGGCAGAGTCGAAGCTACTGAGCCCACAAGGGACCATCTTATGTGCAGATTGTTGTGGTAGCAGCTGTAGCCAGGAAACCAGTGCCAGTTGTAGTATGAATTCCAGTGTTGCTGCTACGGACTGAATGGCCGGTATTTCTAGTCCCTACGCCGAGCTATATTATGACAGGAGACCGCCCCTGGTGCCATAGGTGGCCACGGAAACATGGCACATGGAAATCCGTCCCGCTACTGCGACTGTGTCAACAATATTTTAGCAACAGGCAACAGGATTTCTCATGCAGCTCGCCGGTACGTTTCTGAACAGGTTGTCAAATTTAAACTGCAGTTGTTGCCTCAACAGCTCACATACACTAAGTGATCAAAAGTATGCGGACACCCCCAAAAATATACTTTTTTCATATTAGGTGCATTATACTGCCACCTACTGGCAGGTGCTCCACTATCAGTTACCTCAGTAGTCGTTAGACATCACGAGAGAGCAGAATAGGGCACTGCGCGGAACTCACGGACTTCGAACGTGGTCTGATGATTGTGAGTGTGTGTCACTTATGTCATAGTCTGTATGCGAGATTTCCACACTCCTAAACATCCCTACTACAGAAGAATGCTGAAGATTAGATGGGTAGATCACATAACTAATGAGGAAGTATTGAATAGGATTGGGAAGAAGAGAAGTTTGTGGCACAACTTGGCTAGAAGAAGGGATCGGTTGGTAGGACATGTTCTGAGGCATCAGGGGATCACCAATTTAGTATTGGAGGGCAGTGTGGAGGGTAAAAGTCGTAGGGGGAGAGCAAGAGATGAATACACTAAGGAGATTCAGAAGGATGTAGGTTGCGGTAGGTACTGGGAGATGAAGAAGCTTGCACGGGATGGAGTAGCATGGAGAGCTGCATCAAACCAGTCTCGGGACTGAAGACCACAACAACAACAACAAACATCCCTAGGTCCACTGTTTCCGATGTGACAGTGAAGTGGAAACGTGAAGGGACACGTACAACACAAAAGCGTACAGGCCGATCTCGTCTGTTAACTAACAGAGCCAGCCGCTGTGGCCAAGCGGTTCTAGGCGCTTCAGCCCGGAACCACGCGGCTGTTACGATCGCGGGTGCCAATCCTGCCTCGGGCATGGATGTGTGTGACGTCCTTAGGTTAGTTAGGTATAAGTAGTTCTAAGTCTAGGGGACTGATGACCTCAGATGTTAAGTCCCTTTGTGTTTAGAACCATTTGAACTATTTTGACTGACAGAGACCGCCGACAATTGAAGAGGGTCGTAATATGCAATAGGCAGACATCTATCCAGACCGTCACACAGGAATTCCAAATTGCATCAGAATCCACTGCAAGTACTAATGAGAGTTAGGCGGTAAGTGAGAAAACTGGGATTTCATGTATTCAGCTGTCGTATAAAGTTTCTGTAATGGAGTTAATTAATTCTTTATTAGATACCTATGAGTGAATGAACCTCCGTAGCCGAGTTTGCCAATGCACGCTTCGTGACGTCGCTCGGCTCGTAGCTTATCGGCTTTGAATCCCGGCGGTGAAAAATTTTTACCGGCCATATTTAGCTAGCAAGTGGAGGAGAAATGATGGCGTAAAGTTCCTGACCAATCTTCGCGCCAATGTTGTGGATTCAATTTTAGATACCTCCATAGTGTCTCATGAAGTGAAGGCATGTTACACTGTTGATGATGATTAGTCCATCAGGCAAGGACGTTAAGCCGGGTGGGCCCCTTGGTCCTATTTGGAAGGAGTAATCAATGTGCTTACACAGGGTCACCCCTCCACTCCCTTTATCAGTTTCATCGTGAACCTGATACGACACTGTACAAGCACTCATCGCACTCCTCGCACTCAGCCACACGACACAGATACACACTCGACACTTCGTACCACGTGTGTGAGAGGTAACGATAAACCACCTCCACTAGCACCTCACCTTGAACAGCGATTTAGGGTTCCATCATATGCACCACCCCCTCTTCCTCTCTCCTCCTTCACCCCTTCACTTATTTCCTAAATACGGAACTACTTCAAGTTATGAGTGAAAGCAAGGAGTTACTACTTTTTGGATGTGTTCATTAGCTTTAATTGACTTCTTGCCTTTGTCCTTGCTACAGCTATATTCACGTATAGCTTTCGCCAGAGGATACGGATAAGGATTGAGACCACTGCTAGTTGAATGCCGTCTGCGATGAGCTAGGAGATGCTATGGTGACCGCCTTCTTTCGGCCGCTGCAAACTGCGCCGCTGGTGGAGCAGCATGGCTGTCTCCTCCTGTCTACCACACCAACTACTGACTACTGGAAACACTCAATGACATATTAAAATAAGCATGTCCAGCAGTGAAAAATAATTGAAAAAAAAATGTGACAATGTATTCACTGCCGACTCAGCCAGTTTCTCAGCTTAGACATATCGAGAATATCTCGCGTGGTGAATAGTCCCGCTCCCTCTCCCGCCCCCCTCCCAGCGCTCCTCCCCGCTCATCACCCCCTTCCTTGCTTGGTTCACAAACTGAGTAAAAGAATACGTGCATAGAGTACAGTCCAGTACTGCTAACATTTGTTTGTTACACGGTTATGGAGCATTTTCTAGGTTCCTATGTCATGACGTTCCTGGATGAAGCGAAGTTTCCCTCAAAACTCAATACAGGTACACGAAAAACCACTCTTATGAAATGAAGCTAGCTTTACTTCCCACAAGAATCTTGGAAACAGTATATTCAGTAGCACAGCTACATTCCATGTTTCCAGATGCCTTTGTGATCCTATGATGCTATGATGTTCTCGTAACTAGTGTGTGTGCGATTCATCTGTTTTTCTTTTGTTTACTTTCAGTTGCCAGTAACTGCACGTAAATAACAAGATGGTTGAAAACACGTCCTTGGAGCAATGAAATTGAGTTTTAAAGTGAAAACATAAAAGACGTGCAGAGGTGATGGCGGACAGAGTTTTATACTGCGGCACGGTCGCGTGTTAAGAGTAACGAAATTACGCAACAAATTTGAGTTGGGAGGAAGTGCGCATGATCTGAAGAAGGGACTGTGTGGCAGGAGGAAATCAGTGACGGACGAAAGAGGAAGGAGGAGGGGGGGGGGGGGGCAGCTTTCACATGTATCCCAAAGAAGTCCATATGGCAAGCTGTGCTTGAACCAGGTGCAAGCAAATGAATGTTCACCGCATTTCAGAGCAAGCGAACTAGAGACCTTAGATTCCCAAATCAAATGGTTCAAATGGCTCTGAGCACTATGGGACTCAACACCTGTGGTCATCAGTCCCATAGAACTTAGAACTACTTAAACCTAACTACCTGAGGACATTACACACATCCATGCGCGAGGCGGGATTCGAACCTGCGACCACAGCAGTCATGCGGTTCCAGACTAACGCACCTAGAACCGCAAGGCCACACCGGCCGGCTTAGATTCCCAAACTGCTTCTCGTGATGTATAAGGACGATCCGGATACGCGCCTCCAATTTTATGAGTGGATTTGCAATAATGAACAGTTGACTCATATCACTGTTTCGTCTGATGAGATGACGTTTAAATCGAATAGAAGCATCAATCGGCATAATTGTGTGTACTGGGTAAGAGATAATCCCCATCTTACGGAAGAGGAAGCTGTTATCTTCCTGGGATATCGGTGTGGTGTGGTACATTTGTCAGAAGACTTGTAGGCCATTCTTTTTTGAAGGGACAGTGACAGGCGGAAAGTACCTTACAGAGTTTCGGGAACAAATTGTATCAGCTGTTCACCAACTGTACCGACGTGGAGGTTGTATATTTCAACAACACAGCACCATCACATTACCATCGCGATGTGTGGCAACTACTGGATAAAACATCTGTTGAGGGGTGTTGAGTTTCCACCCAGACCTCCCGATCTAACGCTGTTAGACTCTTTTAGGAAACCCTCTACGCTGCAAAGCCAAGTACATTTGATGATACGTCAGAGGCGATTGTGACTGCCTCTGAACACAGTCAACACAGTCCAGTGATAGCGTAATAGACGTATGTCGATCCATTACGCTGCGTTGCAGACGTGGTACTGCTGTCGATGGTGGACATTTTGAACATCTTCAACAGTAAAACATCAGTAATGTTGCGACCATCTACGTGACTTCAAAATTCACAGTTTTTGTTATTTTCGTTCGAATTATTGAATTCAAAAAAGTGTAAACCCCTTTGTGCGCATCCAGTATATAAGCGAATCGTCAGCAAGCATTTCAAGTTATTCGCTGATATTGTTGCATAAAGAACAGTTCCATCAAGGGCAAACGATTATACACCCTGCTACCATTCTAATCTGGTGTACTGATTGACAACTTTCGTTAAATGTTGAGAAGCGCTGGGTAATGCCTATAACAATGGAAGGACCCGATAATTTTCCGATTCTGGGACGTGTCACAAGATTTCAATATGTGGATTAATTACGAATGAAAGACAACACTGATGTAATATTTTACATTGACTGATTGTTACACGAACCGGTTTTCGGCTGTTAGGCCATCGTCAGATACGAAGATAAGTACATGGTACAGTGAAATTATTTCGGATCAACGATTTTAAACTACTGTGTGTACAGAGCATCTCCATTTTCGGAGACTGAAATGTTAATGTTAGAAGTAGGAATAAAACAAGTGGGATTATTTCAGAGTAAGTGTGATCTAAGATTATTTAACTTAGAGAAAATATGTTTGTAATGGTGAGGGGTGAAAGTAAAGGGGTTTGATTGTAACGACACATTTATGTAACATAGTAACGTACACCTAAAGTCACTCGCTTTTAGACCATAAAAGTTACAACATAAATTTTAGTTGTGAGTTTATTAATTTCAATTCATAATACGATTTGGAATGTTTCAAAGTATGTACCACTGTTCTGAGACTGCAAACAGTAACACCATCTGTTAGTAGTGTAAGGAATTGCTTGCATAATATTTTTTTCATTTCTGCCTGCGCACTGAAGTGTTTTCGCATTATATTATTTGTGTAATCAATTATTTCAAATATTAAACTATACTGAAAAGTAGAATGTGTGTTAAAAAGAATCAAAGAATGTAAAACGTTTATTGTCTTTGAATGAGAAACTGCGCTGCTTAGGCACTTTCTTTATCGGAACAACTTTGAGAGTAATAGTCTGCGGCAGTTGGTTCGCCGTGGCAGTGGGTCTGCCCTGAGTACAACTGCGAGCTTTCTGTGATGATCGATGAAATGCTTATGGAAGAATATTTATAACTTGGCTATTCATGGAGATACTACGTATAATAAGATGTGCCACTATGTAATAAATAACATAACATGACAGTAAAAGGAACGACGAAGGATATGAAGTTTATTTATCTACCGCTGAACAGCGGCTTCACAACAATAGTTCAGCTGAGAGATATTTACTTTTAAAGTGTAGTTTCTCATTAATGTTTTGCGTTCACCTCCTGAAACTAAAGAATTGAAAACATTGTACACAACTGATTTTTACTAACTTTCTCGCAATCCTTCATTACAAATTTTTTGGCACTAAGGTATAAAGTTTCAATACGAGCGAGCTGTTTCTGCGATTGCAACGAATTATTCAGTTTACCAACAGCACTTTATTACCTGTATAATTAGCTACATTGATTAGTCCATAAACCGTATTTTAATGTGCGTGCATGATGGTGTAAATTATTACTGGAGCTATTACGTTAGGAAACTATTATGTAAATCAGTGATGCATTACAACACGTCGTTAGCTATTCCATGTCAACCTTTCATCCGTCATAGCTGTTTTGCGTCATTTTAATTACAAATTGTCAGTATGTGTACATAGAAGTGGGATATTATGGGATAATATTACTAGCGCGAACTGAAATTTGTTTTATACTCGGTGTCGGGTGGTCCACGTCTTCACGGTCACATTGTCAGTAGCTCAACATCTTTTGTAGTAGATCTCGACGGCCTCGTTGTACAGTTTGCCGAAGATCTGACCTGAGGAGCGTAGCTGCTATGTCTGTTATAAAACAAATCTCTCGTATAATACGAGCGACGCAATGTTTGTTCTTTTCTCTGAATTCCTAACATAATTAATCGCTGGGTTTGGCCACTGTACACCTAGTAAACACTGCTACAGTGAGAACAACAAATTGAGTGTACAGAAGGATATATTTTGTTTTCTTTGGGTCACCTACTCACGAAAAAGTCGTAGGGTCGTAAGGGACCTTGAAATCTCAGTCAAAACTGAGATCAATAGTTATTTACTTCCCCTAATGAGTGGCAAAAATCGCAGTAAAGTTAACAGAGAGCAAAGTTCCTCAAAACGCAAATCAAACTACAAAATGAGTCTCACACTCTGGGGAGGTATCAAAAAGTGTGTAAGACTTTACGCAGAAAGAGCATCAAGATCTCTTCATATGGGCAGCTCACAAAATCAAAGTTAATGGAAGAAAAAGATGCTTCAAATTATAGGCAAATTAAGCAATATAAGTGCCGTAGCAAAGTAAGGAAACCAGCTGCTCATGTAGATCGCGCTGCGCAATTTGAGACGCTTACGGTCCTCCATATCAATTAGCGTGCACCGCTCAGGACCTGACGGCGCCCAGGGACGACTCCCTCTAAATGACGGACCGGAGACGAATGCCAGAGTTTAAGATCACAGCCCTCTACTATTTTCTTTCAAAAAACTCTACAGGGGCGGGGAACCTCTCCTTACATAGCCTACCATGCCTGGTAACAACACGAAACACAAGCAACAATAATGGTCTCAGGCGGATGTTCTACCTGTCACAGAGAATTGCAAATCAAATCGTTTGCATACCCGCCGATCGTGAGTGTGCTATCCGACCACGACATTATTGCGCTTGGCCTCCCGTGGCCATTATAGGAAACTCGCAGTAACGTTACAGTAAATAAGAGCAGTGGTGAGTAACAAAAGCGCATAACACTAAATGATTTTAGGACAGTTGTGCACTTGGTATCAAGTGTGTGCTGGCATACAGCGGTCGGCACTAGGAAACATTGTACACAAGGCGCTAAATTAGGCGCACCTAAGACAAGAGAAGACCAAGACACAACCCCAGGATACGCGCCGATAACGCCCCCTGATCAGCGTGCGTATAGGATGCCACCACCGACCGAGCTATCTCAGTCTGTCTATCTCACAAGGGAACCTCCCCATCGCACCCCCCTCAGATTTAGTTACAAGTTGGCACAGTGGATAGGCCTTGAAAAACTGAACACAGATCAATCGAGAAAACAGGAAGAAGTTGTGCGGAACTATGAAAAAAATAAGCAAAATATACAAACCGAGTAGTCCATGTGCACGTTGTGTCACATCAAGGATAGGTCGAGCTCGGAAGTGCTGTGGTCCCGTGGTTAGCGTGAGCAGCTGCGGAACGAGAGGTCCTTGGTTGAAGTCTTGCCTCGAGTGAAAACTTTACTTTCTTTATTTTCGCAAAGTTATGATCTGTCCGTTCGTTCATTGACGTCTCTGTTCACTGTGATAAGTTTAGTGTCTGTGTTTTGTGACCGCACCGCAAAACCGTGCGATTGGTAGACGAAAGGATGTTGATTGCTCCTTACACGGACAAAGATTTTGCCTTACTCCTTGACAGCTATAGAGGACAGAAGGATCAGGCATTGTACAATTTTAGTGTGGGAGTAGACGTGATTACCATCCCTCCAGGTTGTACACCTCTTGTGCAACCTTTAGATGTGTCTGGTTTTCGGCAAGGGAAATACTTTATGAAAAGATTCCATGATTTTGCGAAGCTGCACAGGTACACATAGCAGTATTGTTTACGTGATCGTGTGTCAATTATCAAAGTTCAGACACTCACACGTAATCAACTTCGCTCTCCAAAATTCCAGGAAATGTTCAAATTTGCCTGGACATATGCAGGATTTGACGGTCTGCACACGGAAAAATTTGAAAATGTTAAAAACATATGTTTTGACAGAGCACAAGGAAAACTGTGCGACTGTGAAACTGTTACATTCATTTGTTGTAGTTTATATGACAAACTCTTATGTTTTCATCACTTTTTTGGGAGTTATTATTACATCCACAAGAAATCCTAAATCGGGCAAGGGAAAAGAATCTTTTCGCCCATTCGCCAAGTGTACAAGTTACGTGGGTCGACAACATATTCCTGTCATGTGATGCACATGCCGTCACCAGTGTCGTATAGAATATATCAGACGTCTTTTCCTGTGGTGGAATCGGTTGACATATGACCTTCCGATCAAATGTTTTCGGTTCCCATTGGAGAGGCACGTCTATTCGTCTACTAATTGCACGGCTTTGCGTTGCGGTGACAAAACACAGACACTAAACTTATTACAGTGAACAGAGACGTCAATGAACGAACGGACAGATCATAACTTTGCGAAAATAAAGAAAGTAAACTTTTCACTCGAGGCAAGACTTGAACCGAGGACCTCTCGTTCCGCAGCTGCTCACGCTAACCACGCGACTACAGCGTTCGTGAGCTCACAGTTTCCTTGATGTTAAGTATCTTGCGCGTGGACTACCCAGTTTGTATATTTTGCTTATTTTTTTCATACTTCCACACAACTTCTTCCTGTTTTCTCGATTGATCTGTGTTCAGTTTTTCAAGGCCTATCCACTGTGCCAACTTATAACTAAATCTGAGGGGGGTGCGATGGGGAGGTTCCCTTGTCAGTACCTCAGTATGTCGCATCGGGACTCAGTTCGCGTTGTCCCTCAATACGTAGCACTGTGCTCTAGTCTTCCACAGTGATAGTCGTCGCCTCGCACCTTAGCTAGCTGTGAGGGAACGTTAGTCATTGTATATAGTTCTGACATGGACACGGTCAAGATTCAAGAATTAGTACTTGTTATTTGATTGCTGTTAACCACAGAACCTCAGATTGGACATCACTGAAGTTAAATTCTCAAATGGTTCCTGGAATAAAGTGTATTTTAACCGTGTGTGCATTTTGTGTGGTAGTGAGAGGAAACCGGCCACCCACCTATCATACCACCCTCTCCTCATCCAGCCAGGAACCTCAAATCATTACAAGAGGGCACAGCCACAACAAAATGGTTCAGCTTGTCCTCGTAAAATGTCATGATAAAAACTCGCATTAAACCGACCGAAGCTCATTCCCAGATGCAACAATATTGTGGTCAACTAATATGTGCACGAACTTACACTAATATCTGACAGTGTATTTTGAGTGCTTCACTTTTGTCAGGCAGTGTATCTCATTGTTAACAAACCACCACCTCAGATGCATGGAAAGTTATGCGGAATCTGGAGTAAGAAGTGAGTGTGAGAACGTTTAAAAATCTCGTGGTTTTTGCCCAGGAAAACGTACTTAGCAAAGAAATAGCCGCGATGGCGATGCCGAGCTTTCACCCTTCCGTGCTGAGCCGGGTGGTGTGCTGTTCCGGTGGTGAACCACCTGCCATATGAGAAACCAGCGCAGGAAATGACGTGAAGCTGCACAGTTCCGGTTTGGCAAGCCGCCCGCGCGCCTCCCACACCAAGGCTCCCCTCTCCACGACATCCACCACGCAGTTTGGAGGGAACGGCTAATGGCTAGTGAATGATTAATTCGGCTCGCTGCTTTCCTAAATAACGCTTCACGCCCATTTTTCCCTTTCTGAAAATGCAGGAAAACTTTTTCTGTTTGGAGCGTCACGTTTAAAATCGTCTGGAATTTTTCTGAGATTCTTTATTCCCTAAATCTGACAGTTTACTTATGATATAAATTCTTACATCGGACAGATTTATATGAAATTTAAGTGGGGCTGCTTAATAAATACTGACATTTTAGTAGAACAGATTTATATCTACACCTGTTGACATACAGTGGAAACCTCTGCGAAGTTTGACAGGTGGTAGTTCGCACTGATGGCTTGTTAGGATTTCTTCCTGTTCCAGTCGCTTATGAAACGCGAAAAGAACGACTGCATGAATGCCTACTTATGCGCTTTATTAAGTCTCGTCTTCCCGGTCCCTATGGGGGAATATTCAGCTACCAAGGTAAACAGATACATACGTTTCTAAAACAGACGCTTTGTAAAACCACTTTCACGGCTTATTATTCCGTTTCTCCTGTGTGAAGTTCTAGTTGGCGTACCTACTGCCTCAACTTTCTCAATAATTCCTTGTGGCGTGGGCAAGGAGCCCGAGAGGCAGCGGGCGGGGAGGGGGGGAAGGGGGGGAAGTGGGGGGGGGGCAGGGCGACATAGGAACTTCTAGGGCTAACTGGCACTTTTAGCAATGTACCAGTCGATTCGCTACTAGTCACCTAGGGGACGCAATAATTTTATATCTTTGTCAGATATCTAGCCACCCCTTACTGGCAAAAAGAAAATGTGTCGTGAAAAGATTTGAAAGAATATCTAGCAGTAGAACTTCAAAAATCCAGCTTTTAAGAACGTGTAAAACTGTTTGGTTTTTCATTTTACTGTAGTTAAGAAGTATTGTTCCCACGACGACCGTAAAAGGCTCTGTTAGTTGCGCACTCGTCTGCCTATTGATGATGAGATTATTGTAACACATTTTCAGGTGTTGATACACTCCTGGAAATGGAAAAAAGAACACATTGACACCGGTGTGTCAGACCCACCATACTTGCTCCGGACACTGCGAGAGGGCTGTACAAGCAATGATCACACGCACGGCACAGCGGACACACCAGGAACCGCGGTGTTGGCCGTCGAATGGCGCTAGCTGCGCAGCATTTGTGCACCGCCGCCGTCAGTGTCAGCCAGTTTGCCGTGGCATACGGAGCTCCATCGCAGTCTTTAACACTGGTATCATGCCGCGACAGCGTGGACGTGAACCGTATGTGCAGTTGACGGACTTTGAGCGAGGGCGTATAGTGGGCATGCGGGAGGCCGGGTGGACGTACCGCCGAATTGCTCAACACGTGGGGCGTGAGGTCTCCACAGTACATCGATGTTGTCGCCAGTGGTCGGCGGAAGATGCACGTGCCCGTCGACCTGGGACCGGACCGCAGCGATGCACGGATGCACGCCAAGACCGTAGGATCCTACGCAGTGCCGTAGGGGACCGCACCGCCACTTCCCAGCAAATTAGGGACATTGTTGCTCCTGGGGTATCAGCGAGGACCATTCGCAACCGTCTCCATGAAGCTGGGCTACGGTCCCGCACACCGTTAGGCCGTCTTCCGCTCACGCCCCAACATCGTGCAGCCCGCCTCCAGTGGTGTCGCGACAGGCGTGAATGGAGGGAGGAATGGAGACGTGTCGTCTTCAGCGATGAGAGTCGCTTCTGCCTTGGTGCCAATGATGGTCGTATGCGTGTTTGGCGCCGTGCAGGTGAGCGCCACAATCAGGACTGCATACGACCGAGGCACACAGGGCCAACACCCGGCATCATAGTGTGGGGAGCGATCTCCTACACTGGCCGTACACCACTGGTGATCGTCGAGGGGACACTGAATAGTGCACGGTACATCCAAACCGTCATCGAACCCATCGTTCTACCATTCCTGGACCGGCAAGGGAACTTGCTGTTCCAACAGGACAATGCACGTCCGCATGTATCCCGTGCCACCCAACGTGCTCTAGAAGGTGTAAGTCAACTACCCTGGCCAGCAAGATCTCCGGATCTGTCCCCCATTGAGCATGTTTGGGACTGGATGAAGCGTCGTCTCACGCGGTCTGCACGTCCAGCACGAACGCTGGTCCAACTGAAACGCCAGGTGGAAATGGCATGGCAAGCCGTTCCACAGGACTACATCCAGCATCTCTACGATCGTCTCCATGGGAGAATAGCAGCCTGCATTGCTGCGAAAGGTGGATATACACTGTACTAGTGCCGACATTGTGCATGCTTTGTTGCCTGTGTCTATGTGCCTGTGGTTCTGTCAGTGTGATCATGTGATGTATCTGACCCCAGGAATGTGTCAATAAAGTTTCCCCTTCCTGGGACATTGAATTCACGGTGTTTTTATTTCAATTTCCAGGAGTGTATAAAAAATGTTAATACAGCTTCATGATGTTTGTGAAGATTGTGTCACTCTTAAAATACTCCTTTACTGTGTTTCCCCTTATCTACATTGCTTTTTCATACTGTTTGTTCTTACATTGGACTCCAAAAGTTATACATAATCTCGAGAAGGAGAGAGGGGGAGAGAGAGAGAGAGAGAGAGAGAGAAATGGGGTATGAAGTCACTCCAGATAAACGCCTAGGGTCCCACACAAATAGGAATCATGCTGTCTGTACAGGGAAGAAGCAGTCCTTACTTCAAGTGATTTAAAGATTATCAAAAGTTGTATTCAATAATAATAACGACTCAGTCATGTTTGACCATGTTTTTTGGTGGGCAGATTCAAATCTTTTGCTGTCACATTGTTTGATTCCATAAAGACCCTGTATGGAGGGTAGAATCCTCGAAAGGTTTTAAGGATCACACACAAATCATACCATTACTAACGTGGAACGTACGGCACAAGTGTCGTTTGGAAACCTTCGTGAGATCCAGACTGCCAGCGACGCTTTTTGTACTATGCATGTACAAGGAAGATCAAAATTAGTGAGTCCATACCAGTAGATTTATCTGGTCTCAACTGCACGATAATAACAAGTGATATCTGTAAGAAAACTGTTTGCCGATATTGCAGCGGCCTCAGCAGCTGAAGTGTCCCGACGAACTGTCAGAGTAAGGTTCAGGGAAAGTATCCACACGCCAGCTGTCCGGCATTAAGTGTTCGTAAACACCAGTGCAGGTACGAGTCTACTGACTGTTTATCCTGCTACTTCGACTTATGCTGTCAAATAATGGAGAAATGTGGTCTAAGCAGCCACAATCCCATCTCAGCAAATTACGAGTGCTCAAATGGTTCAAATGGCTCTGAGCACTATGGGACTTATCATCTGAGGTCATCAGTCCCCTAGACTTAGAACTACTTAAACCTACTCTGCCTCGTGATGACTGGGTGTTGTGTGATGTCCTTAGGTTAGTTAGGTTTAAGTAGTTCTAAGATCTAGGGGACTGATGACCATAGCTGTTAAGTCCCATAGTGCTCAGAGCCATTTAAACCATTTGAACTTAAACCTAACTAACCTAAGGACATCACACACATCCATGCCCGAGGCAGGATTCGAACCTGCGACCGCAGCAGCGGACTGAAGCGCCTGGAACCGCTCGGCCACAACGGCCGGCTAACGAGTGTTCATGCAAACTAATGAACACTTTTACGCCACGACATTTACTCTCAGAAAGTGAATGTCATCCGATGATAATGTGATCGACCTTTTAACGAAGGAGATGGAAACCTCACACAAAGCGGGACGAAGACAAGGATACTTACATGAAGTAACAGTTCAGTATTGAGAATGTGCATGAAACTGTTAAACATATGCAACCCGATCTTCAACCCATACATCTTTCAGGCCCGATTTGTGCAGGAACAAATATCTTTATCGTCTGTTAGCTGCTTTGCCTAATAACCTATAAAAATTTAGCCCCTGTGGGGAATGAAATATCCACCAGTCACATACTCTCAACAGCTGAATATCTCGGAGTAATTGCTTCAGCTTCAACGAACTTTGTTTTCTGAAAGCATTAATCAAACAAAAAAGGTCAACACGGAATGCCTGTGCGATATAACACTGAATTCAAGGCTAGCTAAAGCAAGAAGCACAGCACATGATGAAAGTACATGAAAATTCTAATAGGGGCGCAAATACACATGACTGAAATTGGTAACACAAGGAAAGGTGCGAGGTATTGAACGCACAAAATCTAAATGCAATAAATAAAAAAGATAATTTACCAGTAGGTTAGTAATACAATTTCGTCAGGGTGGAGACTGGTAAACATCAGTTGAGAAATGGTAATATTCTTTCCCAAGCTAGTTCTAAGCCATTTGAGCTTCCAGATCTCTAATATGGAGACAGATACAGATCAATACGTGTCAAGGAAAATACTAACAAAGACACTAAACTCTGCAAGTGAAATCTGCACACAAAAACACACGAGAACGGTACGACTTTACATGTCATAACTTTTATCATAGTTCCAAGTTATACGAAAATGATAGCATGCTTGCAGCTGGCTGTGATCCGAACACAACACCGTTGTCTGCTGGTCAAATGCCTTCATACTCACGGTAGACGAAACTACCGCCAAACTGGTTGCTCCAGCGTACTGCCCTGGATCACGAAGAAGGAAGAAGTAGTTCTGTCTCGCAAAGCGCCATTGAACAGAATGGAATCCTGCAGCCTAGCGTTCTCATTTGCCGCAGCCGGGCAATGCCCTTAGCTCGCGGTAAGAAAGACCTGCGCTTTTCGGTTGGCAACGATACCTCTTTCTAGCAGAAAGAGTCGACGCGTGACTGAATGTCTGTCATGATGATGATGATGATGATGATGATGATGATGATGATGATGATGGTGATGATTGGTTTTTGGGGCGCTCAACTGCGCGGTCATCAGCGCCCGTACAAAGTCGCAATTTTTGCAGTCCAGGCGTTTACGCAGTCCAGTCTTGCCACTGTGACGAATGATGATGATGATGATGATGATGATGATGATGATAATGATGAAGACAACACAAACACCCAGTCCCCGGCCAGAGAAAATCCCCGACCCGGCCGGGAATTGAACCCGGGACCCGCGTAGCAATGCTAGCCACTAGACCACGAGCTGCGGACGACTGTATGTGATCAAACAAGTGACAGACGTCGAGCGTATACCAACTCTGCGATAATTGTAAGGCGCTCGTTCCCAAAATGGGCGTCTTTCACAGAGGAATGTCATTTCAAATCGTAGAATGATTATCGTCGCACATGTAGCTTTAGCAGAAAATTGTAGCTATTAAAATTAGTGACCCTTAGTGCAATGGATACAGTTTAACGGCATTTGAGTTTGGTATGAGTAGGCGTCATGCTGGTGAGCGTAGAGAGCTTCACATCTTAGTTGGTGACCGGAAGAATGACAGCTATCACCTAGACCAACTTTCGGAGGGTTTAAAACAAGAAAGGATCATCTACTTCTACATCTAAAACTACATGATTATTCCGCAGTTCACAATTAGGTGCCTGGCAGGGGGGGGGGGGGGGTCATTGAGCCACCTTTAAACCTTTCAGACCCACTACTTTAAACCTTTCAGACCCACTAGCTACAATTGTGTACTTTAATTTTTCCTTTGTCTTAGCTGCAATAGAAATATTTTTCCTCAAGGAAAACTCATATACACACGTGTGAATGTTCAGTTTTTTCACCATGCACAAGCGCTATCACTTGTCGAGCATCACAATAAAAATATCAACAAGTGAATGTACTAGTGTGCAGCAGCTTGTGGCCACCAGGGTACATGAAAATGGTTGATTAATTATATTTCACTGTGTAAACGAATGTTGTTATTGTTCTTTTGCATGGCAATTATTAACTGATCAGATACTTTATTAGAACAGTGAATATCTCAAAATTAATTATTTTGGTCCACAAAATGAAGCCAAGGGTGCAAAGTATATTTTGAAAATGAGTACACACAGTTGTATAAATCTGGCTTTTAAAATGACTAAAAAGTCGCCTATGAGCATTAGAGTATAAATAAAAATTTTCCTTCTTCCAGAAAAAATTCAGGTCTAAAAGAGATAAACTATTTCTCTATCTTTCCAGTCTCGGACAGCGCGCGGGAAAAACGAACATTTAAATCTCTCCATGCAAGCTCTGATTTCTCTTATTTTATCACGATGATCATTTCTCCCTATGCAGGTGGGTGCCAACAAAATATTTTTACATTCCGAGGAGAAAGTTGGTGATTGAAATTTCACGAGAAGGTCGTGCCGCAGCGAAAAACGCCTTATTTAATGACTGCCACTCCAATTCGTGTGATATCATTGACACTCTCTCCCCTATTTCACAGTAACACAGAACGAGCTGCCATTCTTTAAACTTTTTCGATATCGTCCGTCAATGCTATCTGATGCGGATCCCACACGTCACGGTAATACTCCAGAAGAGGACTGACAGACATAGTGTAAACAGTCTCTCTAGCACATCTGTTACAATTCCTAAGTGTTCTGCCAATAAATCGCAGTCTTCGATTTGCTTTTCTCATAACATTATTGTATGTGACCATTCCAGTTCAAGTATTCGTAATTGTAATCGTAAGTATTTGACTGAGATTACAGCCTTTAGATTTGTGTGATTTATCGTGTGACTGAAATTTAGCAGAATCCTTTTAGTGCTTATGTGGATGAGTTCCCATTTTTCATTACTTGGAGTCAATTGCCACTTTTTGCATCACAGAGATATCTTGTCTAAATCATTTTGAAATTCGTTTTGATCGCCTGATGACTTTACGAGACGGTAATCTGCAAAAATACTTAGAGGACTGCTCAGATTGTCTCCTCAATCGTTTATTTAGATCAGGAACAACAGGGGGCCTTATAACAATTTCCTACGAAACGCGAGATATTACTTCTATTCTAGTGACAATTTTATAGTATCTATTATCACTACTTGTTCGCTCCGATAGCTGAGTGATCAGCGCGGCGGTCTGTCACACCAAGGGGCCCGGATTCGATTCCCGGCTGGGTCGGAGATTTTCTCCGCTCAGGGATTGGGTGTTGTGTTGTTCTCATTATCAGTTCATCATCATCCGTGGAAGGCAACGGGAAACCGCCACTGGAATCGCTTCCCCTATGACCAGACCTGCCGGAAGGCAGACCACAAAGTTTAAGTTATCACTACGTTTGTATTCCCTAATTTTAATACATCACTGTTATCACTATCCATTTGACAGGCACTCCTGTATAAAGGCATTCTATGCATTCTGATCTTCAATGACACGTGACAGAGCGGTTCTAGGCGCTTCAGTCCGGAACCGCGTGACCGCTACGGTCGCAGGTTCGAATCCTGCCTCGGGCTTGGATGTGTGTGATGTCCTTAGGTTAGTTAGGTTTAAGTAGTTCTAAGTTCTAGGGGACTGATGACCTGAGATGTGAAGTCCCATAGAGCTCAGAGCCATTTGAACCATTTTTCAATGACACTCATCATTACCGCTCGTGTACGTTTTCCAATGCTGCCTACCCACCTTAAATCAGGTCGTTGTCTCGGACTTTCCAGCAAACTTCCTCATTCCAGCCTTTCCTGGATACATGTGTCGCTCATTTGCTTCCCATTTCATTTGCAGTCATAATTACCTCTTCCTTGATACATTTCTCTATTTCTCACGTCTCTCCTGCTTATTCGCAACATGCATCTCTCCACTGGGTGCTGAACAACCCTCAGTTTCTGAATAATTTTCACCTTCAAAGTCCATTTCTCGTTACCATAAGTCACAACTGGCAGTACACACTGTTCATAAATTCCCAATTTCAGACGAGGTTATGCAGTTTACTAAGAGCACTCCAGGCTATGTTTGCTCTTCTGTTTATTTCTTTTGTTGTCATCCGGTGGTAGGCCACATCATTGGTCGTTAGTAGTAAATTCAAACAGCAAAGATTTGTGATTTAAAACATCGACCATGTAGTGTCTAAGAAGCCTGCATTCTCGGTTCCTAGACAAACAATCAAACCAGTCGTATTAATGACTTTTATTACAATAAGAAAATTATAATAAACAAAGGGCGACATACCTACTTCCGTATAGACCATCCCAAGTCTGTGCTACATAGAGAATACCAGCGAATTGATCTAGCGTTGACGCTGCTGTCCAAGTCGCTAATCTGGAAGCTGCTATTGAACTGCGCCGTCACCAGTCGGTCGATGCGCTTATGTCCTCTTCACATAGGGGTTGCTGTTGTCACATTGTCGTCCTGGAGGGAGGTACAGTCAGCATGCGATTGGCTGGCTTCTTCTCGACTGCTTGATTTTACGCCGTAACAAACCAGTAAACGCTCGGATTCCAAGAACATTTTCAGTTAATGAACACATACTTCCAGATACTGGAATTACAACCACAATACAACGCCTAGCACTCTGCAAAGATAATACAGAAAAAGCCAATTCTTGTAAAACAAAAGTAGCAATATTTTGGCAAAGGGGCGGTGCATGATGCCCATTATTATCGAACAATCTCTTAAAACTGTAGATTCCATTCACTTTAACACACTGGTGAGAAAGTGGTTGTTTGACTACAGTGTCAATGAACTCAAAAGCAAGCAATCGAGTGAACTTAAAGCATGACTCATTACGTGTGTTGCACAACACAAAAGCAAATATGAAGAAGTATTTTGAAATAAGCCCAACCAATCGTGTAATTGAATAATTATTGCTTGATTTAAAAAAAAAAAACTCTAAAAATGTCACGTGAGTATCATTTGTTTGGAAGTTAACAAATTATCATTTATCATTCGTTATTTTAAAAATATTAATTCTTTTCTCAATCTATAATGTAGGTATGGAACAAATTTTGTTTGAGTATTTAATGACTTTTGATCTTGCTCAGGGGAAACGGTCTCAGCAAGTTTGGGAACCGCTGACAAAGGTGTCCAGAGATGAAGTTCTGTAATTACAACTGCGACTTTCAGAGGTACCGTTGGTCCACTCTTACTCCTGACGGACGATCATTCAAGTTTGTATCTAGCTGCTTTGCCGCTTGTTTTGTTGATGTTCAGAAGATTTTGCCGTTTTGTTAGTCTCATCATAAGTACCAAGAACTTTGCATTTTATTGCAACTAGATCTTCTGAAGACCCTTTCAGGTGAAATGTCTTGTGAATAACCATTACCTCGTTCCGAGAATGTTCTATTATGTTTACGAAATTTTTTGACATTAGGTTCTAAACAGCTTCAGAATTAGACGTCAGTGTAAAACAGTTTTCTTGTACAGTCCACCTGTCTAGGAGAAGAACATTTTCTTTGCCTGACATAATCTAATTTCTGTGTTTGTGCACCTTCTATAATTTTACTACTTAAATGCTATAAATCCATAACTTCTGATTAGGTGCCCAAATTTTTTTCCCAATTTTTTATTGTGATGTAATTATGACTCTACTTATATACACTGATTTGTATCATCAATAGAATGTGGGATAATTAAGGGGAAACGCCAGTATCTGAAATAAAGTCTTACGGGTAACTAGATTAGTGGTATGAGAAGGATGTTTGAAAAAATCTAATGATATCAGAGGAAGGAATTACTCTTGATTTCCAAAGTGGTACCAGCATTCCAGTTAGCACAATGACTGTGCTTAGTAAGTTAAAAAGAATGAGGTACAGTGATCAGTCGGCTCCTCATAAACCATACATGTCTGTAGTCAGTGGTAAGTGATACTTGAGGTGGTGCAAAGAGCGGCGTGACTGTACAGTAGACTAATGGAAACGAGTGATTTTGGAGGGTTGGATCGCCCTATACCTGTGGCAATCCGATGGAAGGGTCTGGCTTTGGCGAATGCTTGGAGAACTTTACCTCCCATCGAGTATATTGCCAACAGTGAAATACAAAGGAGGCAGTGTTAGTTATGGGGATGTTTTTCATGGTTAGTGTGAAGTCCCCTTATTGGGCTTGAGAAAACGCTAAATTCGGAAGGATTTGAAAATACTGGACAGCATTGCGTACTGCCTAAGAAGAGAAACAGAGTGGAGACAATGGCTGTTTATATTAATATGACAACGCACCCTGTCATAAATCAGTATCTGTGAAGCAATGTTGTGTGCACAATAACATTCCTGAAGAGGACTGGGCTGCCCAGAGCCCATACCCAGTGACACATCTCTGAAATTAGTTATAACGTCGACTTCGCTCCAGACCCCAGCATCCAGAATCACTACCTTCTCTGGTTTAACGCTTGAAATACAATGGACTGCCATTCTTCCACAGATATTCAGAAACCTCATTGAAAGTATCCCAAGCAGATTTCAAGCCGTCATAAAGACGAAAGGTGGACATACCAGTTAGTAATGTCCACTAATACGTGTCCAGACACTTTTGATCAGATAGTGTAGCTTCTAGTAAGCTTAATGTGAGAAATTCCGCTTTGCTTCTGTTAAATAATCTGAACTTCAAGCATAAGATCCACTATGACGTTCTTAATGTTTTCGCTTCAGGTGTGAATGGTCTCCCACTTATCCATGCGACCATTGCGGGAGTGTTAATGTGTCTGCCAAGCCACTATACTAGCTTCATTGAGAGTGCAATCAATTATTGGTAGCCTTCAGAAAGGATAAGTTTATGGGGGGACATTTATCAGTTTATGTTCATCAACTGTTATTTTTCTGAATTCTGATATTAGTTACCCTAACAAAAGCCATAAGTGTCTTCATGTCATAATGTTTCCGTGGCTGCTTCAAAGAGAAAAGCACTTCTTAAATGTGAAATTCTGTTCGGTTCTAATAGTTGACCCAGTTTCGTTGGATACCTGACTGGAAGGAAACAGTGCTCCGAAACACAGAACCACTTAAAACGCTTTCGAAGTATGTTAAAGTCGTTGTTTGCCGCTAAACAGTTACCTGAAACACAAGGTTCAAAGGAATTATCTAAAGTAGGTTTTCTTTTATTTATGCTTTTGAGAATACTGTTCACAAACCACTCAAACATAAAATATCTACACTGCATATATAACAGTGACGACGTGTCCAAATTGTCTCTCCTGAAATAGTACTTCCCCTTCGAACCATTCTCAGTGGCATTACACTTTTCTCAAGTATCTGATTATCTTCCTAAACTTATATAAGTGTTCGCTAAAGTTTTCGCAGTCCAGCAACAACTTTTTAACAACTTAAGTGCGTTTAAGTACAGGGAAACCGCCATAGTTGCTCCAGACATTCTTTGTCCTTACACAGTGAAGTAGCAAGTTTCCAAGTAAATTCAGAAGCCCATCAAACATGCAGACCTGTCAAAGTTCCACACAGATTTAAGGCTGCCTGAAAGACTGATTTATTCAGCGAGTAATTCCAGGTGACAACGAGGTTCTCCAGATGCTTACAAAGGGATCCTGTTTATTATTTTATTGCAGCGAGAAAAGTTTCTAACACAGCCTTCAGAGACGCGTAAAGAGCGTGAGTAATGAGCGCCATTGTCATACTCATGTGCCACCGGAGAGTTAAGGCTGCAGAAACGATCGTATACATCACCTACAAGATTATTCCGCAATTCATACTGAAGCGCAGAGGGTTCGCAGAAGCACTTCGACTTTATTTCTCTACCATGACACTTCTGGTATTTCTTATTTTATTAATATGGTCATTTCTCAATATACAGGGCGAGGTGATGCAATGGTTAGAAACTGGACTCGCACTCGGGACGGCTACGGTTCAAATTCCCGTCAGATCACCCAGATTTAGGTTTCCATGATATCCGTGAATCGCTCCAGGCAAACGCCTTGTTGGTTCCGTTGAAAAGCTCACGTCCGGTTTCATTGGCCATCCTTTCGTAATCAAAGCTTGTCCTCCGTCTCTAATAACCGCACTGCCGACGGGACGTTAGAATCCTGAACTTCCTTCCTTCTTTATTTCTCTCTCTGTAGGCGTCACTTAAAACAATATCATCGCATTTGGAGGCGAAATTTCGTGAAAAGATTTCGCAATAATGAAACACGCCTTTGTTTCAATAACTGCCACCCCAAACCGCTTATCATACCCCTGAGACTCTTTCCCCAACTTCGTGAAAATACAGAACCATCTGCTTTTCTTTGAACTTCTTCGACGTCCTCCGTCGATCTGATCTGATAACGATCCCATACAGCCCAGCACTACTCTAGAAGAGGACGGAGAAGCGTAGTATAGAAAGTAACTTTAGTAGATCTGGTGCTACTTCTAATTGTTCTGCCAGTAAAACACAGTCTCCAGTTCGCCCTTCCCCACAACAGTTGCCATGCGATGGTTCCAATTTAAATTATCCGTAATTGTAATACCTAAGTATACAGTTGAATTGAAAACCTCTTGATTCGTGTGAACGAAATTAAACGGATTTGCGCCACCAATGCGAGTGTACACATGGAAATACACTTCCCAGCCATCAAGAGGCACTTGTAGACCAGCCAACAGGTGGACATCTACGAGAGCTATTCAGAAAGTATGGTCCGATCGCTCTCGAAATGAAAACCGCTGCGAAAATCAAAAATGTTTTATTTGCAAGCCTTAGCTACACCTTCCAGCTACTTCCCTACATAATCGACGTTCCAGCTTACACATGTGTCACAGTGTTGTACCAATTTTTAAATGCTCTCGTCATAAAAAGCAGCCGCCTGCTCTCTCCACCAATTCTCTACCCTAGTCTACAGCTCCTTCTCTGCCTCAAAATGTTGTCTTCATGGACAGCGGAGCATGGGAGCCGAGACGAAATACTGGGGCACCAATTACGGGCTGTGATGTGGGCAATCAAACGTTTCTCATCTTCATGTCCTTGCAGAGTGTGGCCGAGAATATCATGTAAACGGAAATGCGTGACAGTTATGTTATGTGGGCTGCATGACATCAGACGAAATCTCTCATCAGACCCTCATATTTGGCAGGGCACACTATATTCTAGGTATCTTTACGAGCTCACTGTGCACTCAGAACTGAAAAGAGCGACGTGACGCGATCGACAGGCATACTAGAGACACCGCCCAACACTTCTGTGCAAAGCTGCTTCGTATTCTCACTGTGGTCTCCATTTCGCGACCAATCAGACCTTACTTTTCGAATAGACCTCCTACATTCATAACCCACAAACCACCTTACTGTGTGTGGCGTAGGGTATTTCTGGTTCAACTGTCACAGCACTCCTTTCCTGTTGCAGTCGTAAATAGTGCGCGGATGAACTGTTGTTTGTAAACCTATGTGTGAGCTCTAATGTTGCTAATGTTACCTTCATGGTCTGTTAGAGAGATATGCCTAGGAGAAAGCGGTATATCCACTGACGCTTCTAGGAGCGTACACTGTCGGAACTTAACTTTAACTCCACCGTGATACACAACGCCTCTCTTGTACCGCCTGCCACTACAATTAAGGGGCACCTCCATGACACTTTTGTGCATACTAAACCAACCTGTGATGAATCACGCTACTCTTGTTTGGTAGAGGGGCGTTTGAAAAGTCCGTGCAAAGTCCGAGAGATGGCACCACCGGTGCGTATCGAGGTCATGTTTAGTTAGTAGCATCTTTGGAAAGAACTCACACCAAGTTTCAGCCGTATTGGTCTATTTCTTTGTGTTTAGCATTCGTGTGAATCAAGGAAGTCGAGTGATGTCAAAAAATGGACGAAAAAGAATTTCGTGTGGTGATTAAACCTTACTTTATGAAGGGCAAAACGCCTCAGAAGACTAAAGAGAAGCTTGCTAAACATAACAGTGACTCTGCACCTTCGATTAGAACAGTTTAGAATTGGTTTCAAAATTTTCGGAGTGTCCATATGGGCACAAGTGATGCTGAACGTTCTGGACGCCCTGTGGAGGTTACGACTCCAGAAATCATTGATAAAATCCATGATATGGTAATGGATGACAGAAGAGTTAAGGTGCGTGAGATTGCTAGTACTGTGCGCATCTCAAATGAACAGGAATATAATATTTTGTATAAACATTTGAACTTGAGAAAGATATCCACAAGATGGGTTCCGCGATTGCTCACGCTTGACCAAAAACGGAATCGTGTGAAGCGTTGCAAGGATGGTTTGCAGCTGTTCAGGAAGAATCCGCAGGACTTTAAGCGTCGTTTCGTCACTGTGGATGAAACATGAATACATTACTATACTCCTGAGACCAAACAACAATCTAAACAATGGGCTACCAAGGGAGAATCTGCACCCAAAAAGGTGAAGACCATTCCTTCGGCCGGAAAGGTTATGGCGACTGTCTTTTGGGATTCGCAAGGGATAGTCCCCATCTACTATCTGGAAAAGGGTAAAACTATTACAGATGAATATTATTGATCGTTATTGGACCGTTTGAAAACCGAGCTGCAAGAAAAACGCAGGCGATTGGACCGCAAAAAAGTCCTTTTCCATCACGACAATGCAATAGCACACACCTCAGCAGTTGTGTTCGCAAATTTAATGCAAATAGTATTCCAGCTCGTTTCACATCCCTCCTATTCTCCAGACTTGGCTCCCTTGGACTTCTATTTGTTCCCCAATTTGAAGAAATGGCTGGCGGGACAAAGATTTTATTCAAACGAGGAAGTGGTTGCAGCAACTTGTAACGCCGCAAATGCATATCCTCCTATTTCCATCTATTGTACTATAATTTGTTTTCCTTATTTTTGTTACCTGAATATATGACATTTCTGTGTCTTTACATATTGTAATTGTTTTACTATTTGTATAGATATATATTTATGCATTTATGTCGATGTATAATTGGTTTGTTTCGTAAATATTATTTGTATTTTTACGCTGGGTCTTGCCTAGGGAAAACTGCTATCGAACGATTACATAGATAGGTCGTGTGGAGAACCAAAGTGTGTAGGATCTTTGGTAGTGTTAACTCTGCCGCGTGGAGCGCGGGCAGAGCTGTGGCAGTCTGGCTGGAGTATCGAGTGGAGCAGGTGTGTTGTGTGACGCTCCCGCGAGTTGCCGCGCTTTCGGGGTTTGGCAGCATGTAATTGCGCTCGACTCGCGATGATAGTTTCTGACATGGTGTCGCGGACGGGAAGCATTAGCTGGCGCACATCAAGAGCCCGTTTCGCCTGGTGACCGTGTCGAGAAGAAGGCGCGCCAACATCCAGCTTCTGCAACAGCGACGGCCGACAATGAGTGACTGTCGCCACCTCCTCGATCGACGGCTTCATACCTTCAATCAACCAACAAGGAAGACTAAAAGCACGTAAAGTTTCAGAACTGTATGGCAGACCTCAGCTTTTCAAATTGTTCCATTTGCCTCGCAAAATTACAGCAACTTAGCATGAACCTTTGTTGCTCATTGTCCCAATTGCATTGCCAAGCAGGGTCCCTTCCTTTTCCGAAATGAACCCGAGTGTCGTTGAAATTCAAACGCCAGCATAATTCCATTTCACTGCTTTAATTTCAAAGTTCAATTTAAGTATTCATAGCTGGCTACAATAGTTAGATTACACAAGCACAAATTAAGAGTGCGAGTTTTGTTACCGTATTTTAGTTACCTGTGACTGCAGCTCAGCCTGGTACGTACTAAATTTTACTATTGTTAATTGTTCAGAATCGTTTATTTCAAGTTCAAAGTTAAATCTCTTCTTTCTAAATTGCGTAGATTCAAGTAGCTTTAGAAATGATTGTTGAGGTAGTCCAAGACTAACTGTATTTCGATGTGCTTCAGAAAGAAAGCTCACTATTAACTTCAGTCACTAAATTAACTTTCGATTTTCCGGTTTCATTAATTCTTTTGCTAAATTAAGTGTAGCGAAATTTATTACTTCTGACAAACTTTCAGTTTTCACACTACACGTGTCAACCTTCAGTTGCCACGCTTCTAGTGCTAATTATATGTGTAATAACCTTTCTTTTTCAGTTATTATAGTAATTGTCCATAGGACTGGCGACCGCAATTTCCCCCAAATCTCAAATATCTAAATACCGCTAGTTGATTGTTAACGTAACGGCCGCACATTTACTTTCTTTATTAACTTTATCCCTATTTCAAAATTAATTTCCACCAGTTTCACTTGCATTTTTCCTTTCATTTAGATGTAACCCTTTCCTCCCTCTTTACCGACAGGTTAACTTAGGTGACGATTGCTTTTCCAAAATTCCCATTAGGTACACGCGGTTTCATTTTTCACTGTCATTAAGGTCGATAAGTGAGGGGGAGGTTACAAACTAATAGCTATTTTGCAGACTTGGACAATTCCTATTATTCGGAAGGGATCAACAAATTAGAACAGCGTTGGACGAAGTGCATAAGTGTAAAAGGAGACTATGTCGAAAAATAAAAAAGGTTTACCCCAAACACGTAAGTAGTTTCTATTTTTGCATGGATTTTTCAAACACCCCTCCTACATTCTCTGTTTTATCTACCTCTCCTATCTGGTAAGGATTCCAGTGTGACGAGAAATATTCGAATATCTGTCAAAGGAGGTCTGTGTAAGCTACCTTCTTCATGATGGACTAAGCTTCCTGAGTATTCTTCAGACGAATCCGTCTGGCATCTGCCTATCCTACAATTAGTTTATGTGGTCGTCCCGTTTTAAACACTACTACACGTATTCACACATACTCAGGTGACAAAAGTCATAGGATGACTCCTAATATAGTGTCAGAGCTCCTTTTGCCTGGCGTAGTGCCCGCTGTAGTATAGAAACTCGACGTGCCATAGACTCAACAAGCCGTTGGAAGACCCCTGCAGAAATATTGAGCCAAGCTGCCTCTATAGTCGTCAATAATTGAGAAAGTGTAGCCGGCGCAGGATGATGTGCACGAACTGAACTTTCAGTTATGTCCCATAAATGTTCGATGAGATTTACGTCCGGCTATCTGGGTGGCAAAATCATTCATTCGAATTATCTAGAATGTTCTTCAAACCAATCGATAAAAATTTCGGGCCGGTGACAGGGCGCATTGTCATGCATAAATATTCCATCTCCGTTTGAGAACATGAAATCAATGAATGGTTGGAAATGTTCTCTAAGTGGCCAAACAAAATCATTTGTAGCCAGTGATAGGTTGGTTACTAACAGAAGATCCAGTCCATTCCGTGTAAACACAGCCAACACTATTATGGAGTCACCACCAGCTTGAACACTGCCTTGTTGACAACTTCGCTCCATGGCTTCGTGGGATCTGCGCCATACTCGAACCCTACCATCAGCTCTTAGCCCACCAACTGAAATCAGGGCTCCTCTGGCCAGTCCACAGTCTTCCAGTCTCCTAGTGTCCAACCGAAAAGACAATGAGGCGAGGAGAGACGCTGCAGACGATGTCGTGCTGTTAGCAAAGGCATTCGCATTGGTCGTCTAATAGATAGATATAGATATTCAGCGATCACAGGCCGTGCAGACCACGCTCTACTTCCACAAACTGCATCCATCCCTTCCTGCTTTGGGCCCGGTTCCTCCAGGTGTCTTCAATTCCCAGGGCTGCTAGGTCCTTCGCCAGGTCGTCCTTCCAGCGATGCCTTGGTCGTCCAACGGGGCGTTTGGTGTTTGATTTCCCCGCTAGTGGCATCTTCGCCCGTCTTCCATCTGGCATGTGGGCTACATTGCCCACCCATTACATTCTTTTGCTCTTTGCCTTCCGTAGGGTAGTTGGTTGTCGCACCAGAAGGTAGATTTCCTCGTTTTTCCTCCTCCATTTTCCGTTATCTAAAACTGGTCCCCATATCTTCCTCATTACTCTTCCTTCAAATAATAATAGTTTTTCCCTTTCTTGCTTAGTGATGTTCCATGTTTCTGAATCGTACATTACTTCTGGACATATCACTGTGTTGTAGATTTTCATCTTAGAGTTCACTGAGATCGATTTAGAGCCGAGCGTCTCTCAGGGAATGCATGCATTTCATTCCCACTGCTATTCTTTCCCTTATGTCCATTTTTATGTTGTTGTCCGTGGTAAACCATGATCCCAAGTATTTGAACTGGTGTACTCTCTTGAACCTCTTGTCTTCTATCTCAAGAAATTCTTTTTGCTCTTGTCTACTTCCAAATTGCATGAACTCTGTTTTGTCTCGACTCACTTCGAGCCCTACCTTCTGTGCATAATTGTCCATTTTCTGGTACATTTCTCTCAACTCGTGCTTTGATTCACTTAGCAGTACTATATCATCTGCATATGCGAGACAGTTGAAGTTACCGTCCATCTCTACTCCAGCCCACTCCTGTTGCCTACACTCTTTTATTACTTTCTCTAAGATGCCATAGCCCATTAATGCTAAATTTCGCCTCACTGTCCTAGCGGATACGTTTGTCTTGCATCCCAAATTGATTTTTGTGATTTTTTTTTTTCACGCAGTATTCCTTCTCGGTTAGCACTGACAGGTGTACGCAAACGCCGCTGCTGTCGATTGTTAGCCGGCCGGTGTGGCCGTGCGGTTCTAGGCGCATCAGTCTGGAACCGAGTGGCCGCTACGGTCGCAGGTTCGAATCCTGCCTCGGGCATGGATGTGTGTGGTGTCCTTAGGTTAGTTAGGTTTAAGTAGCTCTACGTTTTAGGGGACTGATGACCTCAGATGTTGAGTCCCATAGTGCTCAGAGCCATTTTTTTGTCGATCGTTAAATGAAGATTGTGGGCCACTTCGTTGTCCGCGTTGAGAGGTAATGCCTGAAATTTGGTATTCTCGCCCCCCTCTTGACACTGTGGATCTCGGGATATTGAATTCGCCAACAATTTCCGAAATAAAATGTCCCATGCATCTTGCTCCAACTACAGATCTGCGTTCGAAGTCTCTTAGTTCTCGTCGAGGCGCCATAATCTCGTCGGAAAGCGTTTCAAAAATGGTTCAAATGGCTCTGAGCACTATGGGACTGAACTTCTCAGGTCATCAGTCCCCTAGAACTTAGAACTACTTAAACCTAACTAACCTAAGGACATCACACACATCCATGCCCGAGGCAGGATTCGAACCTGCGACCGTAGCGGTCGCGCGGTTCCAGACTGTAGCGCCTAGAACCGCTCGGCCACTCCGGCCGGCGAAAGCGTTTCACATGACTCACCTGAGCATAAATGACAGCTCCTCTAATGCGCTGTTCTTTTACACGTTGTGTGCGTGGTACTGCCGCTATCTGTATATGTACATATCGCCATCCCATGACTTTTATCACCTCGGTGTATTTAATAGCTGTGAATGCTGGCACTGATTTCTTAAACGAAGTAATTCTCCTGCACAGGTTGATGTCTTGTTTTGAGATAACCACTTTACTTCATTATTTAGCATCTGGCCTATCATTGGTTATTGTCAAGCTACGTCACAATACAAATAATTATACTTACAGCATGTTATATTCCACACATCATTGTGAGGCCTCTCTAGTAAGTCTTCTGCACAACCAAATGGACGCCATCACAGGTTGCTTTCTCACTCTCACCCTCTACGCCACACCGCTATTTGGGATATGGTTCAAATGGTTCAAATGGCTCTGAGCACTATGGGACTTAACTGCTGGGGTCATCAGTCCCCTAGAACTTAGAACTACTTAAACCTAACTAACCTAAGGACATCACACACATCCATGCCCGAGGCAGGATTCGAACCTGCGACTATAGCGGTCGCGCGGTTCCAGACTGTAGCACCTAGAACCGCACGGCCACTCCGGCCGGCTGGGATATGAAATACCGTAAGCTTAACAGTGTTGTGCCGCACCATTGTAACGGCCAAGGAAGCGAAATGGTTTGAAAAGAACAGGCTAAAAAGCAAAATGAGTGCCATTAAGTAATTTACTGTGATTTTGAACCCATGCGTAAAAGTCTTCCAATAATTGTTCAGTAATCGTACAATCAATCATACAATATATAAACGGTATATATTGTAGTTGTTCAAGTCGAGAGTCAGTTCCCAATCCCTCCCTGCACCAAGCGTCGATGCGCTGCTGATCTTCCTGCATTTCACTGTAATTTTCTAGCTGAGCGACTTATTCAACAACATCATCCGCCATCACCTTCATGGAGTTTTGGTCGTTATACACTACTGTGAACAGTAATGATCCTGTAACACTCCCTTGGAGTACACACTAAGGTACTGTTTTGTCTAAAGTTTTTTTCTCCGTTACTTGCTGATTTTACGCGGTAGAGTAATGGAACGGCTCTTATATGACTGATAAAATTGCTTTCCCAACTCTGGAATTGTAGAAGTGAATGAGAAGTGAAAGGAACTCTCATACAGTGGGTGTCGATATCTTGCATAATTCTTAATAAAGTCGGTCTATCGGGAGACTTCCACGTCACTAGCGGGTCACTGCATCTTTGTACTGCAATGCAGAAACACGCTGTACTGCTGGAATTAACAAATAATTACGCTTAAAAGCACACCGTTTTCCTATCTGAACTGAGTGAGGTTATTACTGACAAAGGAATGGCCTAACAGTATGCCCCAAAGGTACATATTGACCATCCACACAGAAAACCAGGATTTCCACAGAATATCACAATTAAACACTTCACAGACATTAATAGCACTTCATGTAAATGAAAACGGTGCTGCAGGGAACATGCATATATGGAAAATACTGCATTGGTAACGCAAATTCGTGAAAACGCCATTAACAACATCGATTCAGTCACGTAGCTGGAAAAATCAGATAAAGGAACAAAACGCTCTCACGAACACATCAATCCATACAATAGCACACACACATAAATCGTACACATAATATTTTTAAATTTTTTATGGTACAGTATCGGATCTGGTACCCCATCTCATTTACTCCCCGTTTGGAACCCACATCTGTCACACAATTAGTTCGCCTGGTGTTCGGCTGTAAAGAACCGCGATTCCATAATAGGCCGGATCTCCAACAGTCCTCTCTACTCCTTGGAGGTCAAGTCATGTCATCCTCATACATAAGCAAGGAATAATATCTTTGACTATGAGTGAAGTACAGTTTACCTCGAAACACAATAATGTTAGCAAGGTCGTACCTTCCAGGGCACACGAATGGCAGCTGCAACCCCTCCCCACTCCCCACATAGTTTCAGGAAAGGCAGAAAGTGAAGGAGATATTAGCTAGTAATCAGAGCACTCAGAGCCGTTTGTTGTGAAATCTCCAAACTGTTTCGCCGTTCGCCGCTGTTCTCCCTGCTAACGAAAATACGATATGGCTCCGAGCTCCAGTAGATTTGTACCTTCAGTTAACAATATTTTTGTTTCACTTACAACCAATGTCAAAAATTGCTCGAGATGTGAATATACGAAGGAATACCATGGACCTGGACATTACCTGCCTGACAGCAAAATATGAACATATCTCACACAAATTATACTCTCCCAGTCACGTATATTGTGGGCAGTATATACCTATTCCAAAGTGGTAACCACACCACGTTTAGTGAATAACAAACACATTTTTTCCACAGTACTGAGTTTTTTTTTGTGAGAAATTCAGCTCCAGCAAAACTCGTAAAAATTTGAGAGTAAAGAAGTTGTACCAGTACGAGCACAGTTATGGAGATTGTAAGCTTTTTAGCTAATTTTTTGTACTCAGGGAAAATTACGTAACCTCTATTTCCATTCGATGTGTCATGTCGCACATGTGTATACTGGATATCTTTCAAATAGCCTTCAGTAATCGAGATGTTACGCCACAGAGGTTCCGAGTACAAGCAATGTGATCTTTGGTTGTCAGTGGTATTGCAATACAAGAGCAGCTAGCGAAAGAGCCGTTGGAAATGCTACTAGGTGGATGGCGATAGTTTGGAGAACACATAGATACAGAGAAAGATGAGTTGTGAATTATGATTCTGAAAAGATTAACTAGGCAAGTGAAGATTTTTTGAGGTAATGTGTTGCTACACCGCTTGCTTGCGCTTAGTTATGATCTGTGTGAATAACTGAAGGTTTTAGTTTGTGTTAGTTCATTGTCCAGACGAATCAAGTAAGTTTCTTATTCATATGCCTTGCACTGAGAGACTATAGATTTATCACTTCTCCACCATTACAAAAAAATTTTGGCAGAGTAAAATTTGTTGTAAAGGATAAGTTTTGCGAAGATGACTGCAATAGCGAGATAATGAGTTTGTTCGCAATATTGGTTTTTAAAGGTCGGTTTTAGTTCAGTCATTTAATAAGTTCAAATTCCAGCATTGTCTACTCACGAAATAACTATATTTTCTGACTGTGTGTGTCGCCACATTGCACGGAGCGGAACACAGTTGCACAAAGTAAAATCAAATCACGAGATGTTCTTAGAATAGTTGCTCGTCCTTGCACTGCACTTGCGCAAGGATTTTTTTCCTTGGTGCTGATGCATATTTTATGTTCATCACTTCGAAGAGTACCAGCTTTCTTGGTACAGGCCACACAAAATTTGTTAGGACCAGTTTTACAATACAGTCAAGATTGTTAGATCATGCAGAGTTAGACTAGCTTTTCACAAATCGTTATTGAGTCAGTTTAGGCAAAGTTCAATTAACATTGCATTTCACTTGCAGACAATGTTATTTTCACAGTGCAGTATTACATCTGCATGCGCCTTATTCAGTGTTTGCAATTTTGTTCACTCGGATAGAGAACGTAAAGTTGCAGTTGTAGAAACAATTTTGTTCGTTATTCTTTCAAAATTCGATTGGGAATTTTATTAGCTTTTCATTCTGTTAGCTTTGTATGCTGGAATCGCAAGTCACGCATTGCAACGTTACGTATTGTAGCACTGCTCACTCCTGGGCAATACATAATTTCACAGGATAGCTTATTTATTTCATAGTTTGGGTTTTATATTACTTTGTGAATTAAAACTACAGTTACACAATTTTATTTTGGCGACTCCTTTATCAGATAGACTTTCTGTAATTACATCACTTGTGCCGTTCAGGACAACAACACAGGTACACAAGCATAAAGAGCAGCAGTTCAGTTTACTCCAGTTCACAGTTCACAAGAATAAACAAGCAGAAAAGTTAGGTCACTGATAAGATTTCCAGGGAATCATTTTAGACTTAGGTCACCCTCCAGCACCTGCCCCCCCCCCCCCCCCCCCCCCCGGGCCGCCCGCCCTGTCCACGTAGCTGAGACAACTACATGTCCATGGATACTCTGCAAATCACATTTAAGTGCCTGGCAGAGGGTTCATCGAACCACGTTCACAATTCTCTATTATTCCAATCTCGTATAGAGCGCGGAAAGAACGAACAACTATATCTTTCCGTACGAGCTCTGATTTCCCTTATTTTATCGTGGTAATCGTTTCTACCTATGTAGATCGGTGCCAACAAAATATTTTCGCATTCGTAGGAGAAAGCTGGTGATTGGAATTTCGTGAGAAGATTCCGTCGCAACGAAAAACACCTTACTTTTAATGATGTCCAGCCCAAATCCTGTATCATTTCTGTGACACTCTCTCCCACATATAATACAAAACGTGCTGCCCTTCTTTGAACTTTTTCAATGTACTCCGTCAGTCCTATCTGGTTAGGATCCCACGACGCGCAGCAGTATTCTAAAAGTGGACGGACAAGCGTAGTGTAGGCAGTCTCCTTAGTAGATCTGTTACATTTTCTAAGTGTCCTGTCAATAAAACGCAGTCTTTGGTTAGCGTTCGAAACATTTTCTATGTGTTCCTTCCAATTTAAATTGTTCGTAATTGTAATACCTAGGTATTTAGTTGAATTTACGGCTTTTATATTAGACTGATTTATCGTGTAACCGAAGTTTAACGAATTCCTTTTGGCATTCATGTGGATGACCTCACACTTTTCGTTATTTAGCGTCAACTGCCAATTTTCGCACCATTCAGATATCTTTTCTAAATCGTTTTGCAATTTGTTTTGATCTTCTTATGACCTTATTTGTTGATAAACGACAGCGTCATCTGCATACAACCGAAGGCGGTTGCTTAGATTGTCTCTCAAATCCTTTATATAGATAAGGAGCAGCAAAGGGCCTATAACACTACCTTGGGGAACGCCAGAAACCACTTCTGTTCTACTCGATGACTTTCCGTCGATTACTACGACAGGAAATCACAAATCCAGTCACGTAACTGAGACGATATTCAATAAGCACGCAATTTCACTACAAGCCGCTTGTGTGGTACAGTGTCAAAAGCCTTCCGGAAATCCAGAAATACGGAATTGATCTGAAATCCCTTGTCAATATCACTCAACACTTCATGAGAATAGAGAGTTAGTTGTGTTTCACAGGAACGATGTTTTCTAAACCCATGTTGACTGCGTGTCAATATACAGTTTCCTTCGAGGTAATTCATAATGATTGAACACAATATAAGTTCCAAAATCCTGCTGCATATCGACGTAAACGATATGGGTCTGTAATTTAGTGGATTACTCCTAGTACCTTTCTTGAATATTGGTGTGACCTGTGCAACTTTCCAGTCTTTGGGTATGGGTCTTTCGTCGAGCGAACGGTTGTATATGATTGTTAAGTATGGAGCTAAAGCAGCAGCATACTCTGAAAGGAACCTGATTTATATACAGTCTGTAGCAGAAGACTTGCTTTTATGAAGTGATTTAGGTTGCTTCACTACTCCGAGGATATTTACTTCCCTTCTACTCATGTTGGCAGCTGTTCTCGATTCGAATGCTGGAATATTTACTTCGTCTTCTTTTGTGAAGGCCTTTCGGAAGGCTGCGTTTAGTAACTCTGCTTTGGCAGCACTGTCTTCGATAGTATCTCCATTGCTATCTCGCAGACAATTGTATATGGTACACTCAAGGTCGTCTTCCTCCTTCCCCCCCCCCCCCCCCCCCCATGCACCAACAAAAATGAAACTACTCCCACCACTTCCCCTTTTATTACTAAAGTAAATGTGTTGGGCTCGTCATTCGTGTTCTGTGTGCTGTACTAAGAGGAAGGCTCACGGAGAGCCAAAAACAAAGTTATTCCACTTAAGCAACTGTACCGTAATTTAGGAGGTAACACACTAAATACAGACTCTAAGTACAAGTTTAGTAATTACCACAGTGCAACAAATAAACTATTGCTGGAAGGAAATTCGTCCCCAAATTCTTCAGGGTTGTTTTTCACTGCCTATATCCAACCTTCTGTGCCTATATCCTTGGTAACTTAGCCTGAAGGAAATACAACCAGCCGTTTCCTTAAAACATGCAATTCGAGCCTGCACTTAACACAACCTTTTCCATGACAGATCTAGCACCAGCTGCAGTTCCTAATGTGCCTTCAGCTGAGACATGCAATATTTGTCTATGACGTCCAAGAACAGTGGTGCTGTGCTGCAAAGCTGAGGGGCGCAGTCCTTGTACATGAACAACAGAAGTTGCTGCATCACTTTTGGCTCAACGTTTGCAATGATGATGCAAGCACACCATAGTTTCTTATAAACAATGTTATAAGCACTCCACATCCTATCATTATTCACATTTTTGAATGATTTTGCCGCAAATACTCGTGTTTATGTTCTAGATATAAATAATCATGGCATATTCTACAAAATGACAGAAAATGACAGTCCATCTACTCCTTTAGGCGCGTTGTGTATAACAGGGTGTTATCCTACTCAAAAAAGCTATCCAATACTACCATAATTAACGGCTCAAAATAGCACCTTTAAGTTTCACATCTTAATTAACACATTTAGCAGCGAAACACTGAGCGTATTCTGTAAGCAGACCGCCTCTCGTCGCTACTTACAAATGTGGCCGATCCCTCTACAAATATCCGCTCTAAATACGAGGCTGAACAACTACCGCAGTGCAACATTTAAACAAATTATATCATTATCCCACATTAGCAACAAGCATAGTGTGATATTCTAACAAAAAGCTACATCTATATCCCGAGTTTCAAAAATTTTCAAAGTGCATTATTTAACAACAAATACGCATTTTCTGAGTACCAGGTCTACACTATGCCTACATTATCAGTTTGTGACATCATTATAAGAGCGTCCGTAGTAGTTTTATTAATAACAAAGAAAAATATAAACGGCCGGCCGAAGTGGCCGAGCGGTTCTAGGCGCTACAGTCTGGAACCGGGCGACCGCTACCGTCGCAGGTTCGAATCCTGCCACGGGCATGGATGTGTGTGATGTCCTTAGGTTAGTTAGGTTTAAGTAGTTCTAAGTTCTAGGGGACTGATGACCTCAGAAGTTAAGTCCCATAGTGTTCAGAGCCATTTGAACCATTTTTTGAAAAATATACACACACACATTGCTAAATTCGCCCTGTAAACAGTTACCCTGACCACAGTAATAACAATGACACTGCTAAGTACCAGTTCTACATGTCCCTACATGTGACATAACTATAAGACTGCCCCTAGTAGACTCGTAGGTAACTATGGAAAAATCTGAGTATGTAGACTCACGACACATTGCTAAATGTAGACTGTAAGTAATTACAGCCACCGTTATTAAAAATGACTTCATGTAGGTAACAAATGAGGGTAACTATATTTGAAACTACAGCTACACTACTTCTCACAGCTAACCCCCACCCCTCCCTGTGCCCCATCCGAAGGACACACGTGTAGCTCTTTGTAAATGAGAGATTGTTTTAGGATTTATTGCAGCGTAGAGAATAAGAAAACAAATAAACTTGCACAAAAACGTTTGTTAATTTTGCACACATATTTCCACATAAGCAAGTATTTCTTTAGTTTTGTTTGGTGTAGTTTTAATAACACTCAGTTTAATCTCTAGCTTATAGTTTAAATCTGCATCTGAATCATCTGTTTCTTTCTCCAACAGTAATTTGACAACTCTTTGGTACCTCTTCAACATTTTTGTGGAATTTCCTTATAGATCTATAAGTTTACAGGTTTTGCAAACGAGTTACCAGTGAATTTCTTCCATCTGTTTTAAACTGTACAAATGGCTGTTTGTTGCTAGATGCACAACAATCGGATCACCTCATTTAGGTACAATGTAACCATTCCTCTTATGGAGACTCACATACGAATGAAGCATTATATACAGATTTATTGTGTGTCGTTTAATGTGGTAAACATTCTTGATTCCGACATTTCTGATCATTCCTTCAACGTACGTTCACTAACTACTATCGTTCCCAGTAAATACTGATACCTTATTTCCTCATTTGCATCGATATTTTCCAAACACTGTGTTTCAAGCAATGTGTAAACCTTGCCTGCTCATCTCCAATGGCCTTCTCTTTCTCCAGTAGCAGCTTATAATTCTCTTTTGTGGCAATTGTTTTCGACATATACTACAGTTTCCGTTTTTGGTTGTGGTCTCTTCCATTTCCAGTTTTCTTTTCTGCACACGTAACACATTAGCTGCACATAATGGAGTAATTTCTTTAGTGAGGATTGGTTTATGTCTGTTCGATACATCGGTTTTTCTCTTAAGACCAGTGGAATAACATTATTCATGGGAATCGTTCACAATTCAGAAACATCTATATGTGATAGTACAGCACAGAAAAGTGTCCTGTATTGAGAAAAATATGTTTCTTCTGCTCATGTCTCATACTTACGTCGTCTTTGTAAGAGTATGTGTTAAGACTCTCCATATTGTTTATAGATAAATAATTAAAATATATGTAGACAGAACATAGTTAATAATCTTTTCTCAGTCCTGATTGTCTGGGAGGTTTACTTGTATACCAGTCAATTTTTGGATCTCCTTATTGCCCCAGGAGACAAACTGCAGAACACGGTTGAACACACACAATATGTGTTCTGTAAAGTATTCATTAGCTGAGACCACATAGAAGGAATTAGGGCAGACTACAGTGGCGCACATTGTAAAAACATTTGTTGGTGTTTAGTACACTTAAAGAGTCTTACACGGGATCAAGTACACAGTCCATTCTGCAGTTGTTTATTGTAGCCTCGGGTCTGGTAAGACAATATCCTTTAGCTATGGAAGATGTAAAAGTTCACGTAGGCGCCCATCAAGGCTCTTCGTAGAAATGGTAAGGTGGTTACTCCTGGCTCATGATTTGACATAAATTTGCTATATATCCGTATTCTACAATTGGAGCTTATCCACATTAAACAGTCAATCCCAACGGTCTTATCGTTGTTTACAGTCACATTGCTGTTTCCCCGGCCTAAACTGTGTATGATAGGTTCAGGATAGGATTCGTAAGCGAGTCCATCTGCATTAGTGGCGGGGCAACGTCTGGAGCAGGACAGATCTGCGTTAGGTCTATGGTACTGTTCGGTGTGGATCCACCAGCATTATGCCAGGGATATTGTTTGGATCGGATCCACGAGTCTTATATCCTATATATCGATGGGGTTGGATGCAAAGACGTTACATCCATGGAGGCAGACCTACGTGCATTACATTTAGGAAATGTGTCGTTTTATCAGGGATTGTGTCTGGATTTGAACCCACCAACGGTAAGTTCAGGGGGTAGTAGAGTAAGGGGGGTCCCTGCAGGAAACTGACGCGTCTACACACAGAAATAGTGCTACTGACCTACGAGCTTATAATTGGATTGCAAGCACAGCCAAATTTTAAAGGATTGATTAGAAGATCATGTCACCAGAAGTGCTACCATCTTGGATCTTTAGAGTATAAAAGAAGATCTGATACCCGCAACTGATCAGTCTTCTCTGGTAGTGAAAAGTGTCAACATGACTTCCTATAACGTGCTAAACATCCCTCGGCTATTTGAGACAAGGACAAGACAAACTGACGAAGGATTTAGTGAGAACGTGAACGATCTTGTTACTGATATCGGTAACAAAAATTACATCAAAAGTAGTATTCCTCTTAGCAAGAATAGAGTAAATACGCATACACTCATTCCATAACTATTTTATGACTAATTATGGTACTTATATCTATGATTAAATGGACTATCAGAAGCAGTTAGAGAAGGGAAGGTTTTTAATGTTAAAGAAGATGTGTGGATCCCCCGGAACTTTAAACTCCTCCTCCAAATTTTTCTACGGTTTCCTTCCTTGCTAAATGCACAGACTGCTCTCTGACTCTTATAACTGCAGTCTGATTTCTAGATAAATTGCAGCTAACTTTTCGTTTCAATATTTTACCCCTGCTATCTTCAGAATTTCGAAGAGTGAATTGCAGTCAACATTGTCGAAAGCTTTCTTTAAATCTATAAATGCTAAAAATGTAAGTTTGTATTTCTTCAGCCTTTCGTCTGGGACATGTTCAAATATTTCTTCGCATACCAAACACATCTTCCCCGAGGTCGGCTTCTAGAAACTTTTCCGCTCTTCTGTCAATAATTCGTGTCAGCATGACTTATTAAACTGATGATTTGGTAATATCATACCTGTCAGCACCTGACTTCTTTGTGGATAGTAATCTTTATACTCGTTTCGAATTTCGATGGTATTTCGGTTTTCTCATATGTTTTGCACACAAGGTAGAAAGAACTTGTCATGGCTGGCTTGCCCAAGGCTTTGTTAAACGCACCGACAGATTTGGCGTAGTAGCTAGGACAATGGACTCGCATTTGTGATGACGACGGTTCGATTTAGCGCCCAGCCATTCAGATTTAGGTTTTACGTGATTTCCTTAAATCGTTCCAGGCAAATGCTTTGATTGGGTACGGCCCATTTCTTTCCCCGTCTTTAACTCATTCCGAACTTTGCTCCGTACTAATGACTTGGAGTGTTAGACCCTTATCTTCCTTCCTTCCTTTTTTAGGCCCAGGTATTTCTATGAGTTGACTGGTTCCAACTGTGACTCATTGACACTGTAGTGATGTGATAATACATTTTTTCGTTTTGTGAAGAGAACAGTTTCTCATTACTGAATATTTAAAGTAAGTCTGTACCACTTTGAAATCTTCCCAATATCTGACAGTATTTGTGTAGGTTCTTTTCCATGCAGTCATAGTATCTGACAAATATCTCAGACTACGATTAATATTGTCTGCAAGGCATTTAATATACAAAACGAACAGCAAGGGTTCCAACATACTCCTCTAGGGAACACCGGAATTTACTTATATACCTATCGATGGCTCTCCAGCCAAGATAACATAATGCGCCCTTCCTACCAAGAAATACTCAATCCAGTCACAAATTTCGCCTGGTACTTCATACGATGGTATTTTCGATAATAATCGTAGATGTCACAACGAGTCCAGTGACCTTCCTAAGTCAAGAAATAATGCATCTACTTGCTTGACTTGATACGTGGCTTTCAGGAAGTTAAGTGAGGAATGCACGAGCTTCAGTTCACATGATCGACATTTTCCATATCCATTCTAGCTGACATTGTCGTCATTCTGTTCGAGACACCACGATACATTTGAGCTCAGAATATTTTATAAGATTTAAAAAAAAAAAAAAAAAAAAAAAAGATTTTACTGTAAATGGATGTCACTGACAGTGGACAGTAGCTTTTGAATCACTTTGTAACGCTGCGCTTGAGCACACGATACTCTTTAAAGCCTGTACTATGGTAAGTTGACGGGCTTCACCTTATGAGAAAGGATTTTTGTATATATATTGACCGCGTGTACCTGAATGGAGGCAAATCAGACTTACACCCACTCTGTAATAACAATGATACGTCAAGCAATTCCGAAATGCAACTACACGTCAGGACGGACAAGAAACAACACAGAAGATGTTACCAATTTGTTAATAATACGGTCGCCAGCCTAATTAGGCATTAACTGAGTTTCTTTCCTGTACAAGTTGGTGTACGTGCATGCAAAACAACACGTAATAACACTGCATAATATGGTAAATTTTAGAACCAGAAAATCTACTGAAAGGATAATTTCACTTTCTGTACTAAAATGGATAAACCATAAATACATAACATTACACTATAATATTTACTACAAAACTTCGTACTGTCTATTGATCTGATTAAAATCGGGCATAGGTTACCCTAGAAACAGCACTTTCGAAACACACACACAATGTCAATTTTGATAAAGGTTAAACACTGATAAATTTTTGTTTTTTATTTTGGCTTTGACTTTGCTGGTCAAATCAGTTCAGTACACTTCAGAATTCAAATGAATAAGAAAGAGGGGGGGGGGGTGACCTTGAAACTGTTATGATCACTGTATTAAAACAATTAATTACTGTAATCATTATGCACTCAAGATTTCCAATATATGAGTCACTACTCTTTTTATCTTATTTCCTGCTCATTTAAATACCATTATATCTGTCTCGAAATAAGTAAGCTTCATTACTAAATCAATATCAAAATTATCTTCCAACGTTGTCAGACCTTTGTTATTCGTCTGTTGGTTCATTAACAAAAAAGTTCTTTAAACATCATTCTAACATAGCTAGGTCTGCAGGTAATTATTATTAACACAAACTTTAATTTTTCATCTCGGCACACTCGGATTGCACAACATGTGGAAAGGACCCTGTCTAGGTTAGTTGTGAGGATAATTAAATGATACGACAGTTCTGGTAAAATTTATGTTGTTATTGAACAGAATGGAACAAAAGTAACACTGGTTCACACGAATACAGTACTAAAAGTTTCAACCTGTTTGTATCGATGTGGCGGTTGGCGAGCGGCGAGATGGCGAGGCACAGAGCACACATACAATCACAGCTATGGCTCTTGATGTATCGGCACTTTACTTCTTCTTAGCGTCGCAATACTTTTCCATTTAGTGCCTATGGAATTTTTCCATGCTGTATAGGCGTCGGAACGGCATATCCGAGGCTCAATGAAACTACGTCTTCCAGGAGAGCCTCCTCGATCCAGAACGTGTTGCTCAGACCAATGCCCAACTCCGACTACTACTGCTGAGCCCGTTATGCCGTACAGCGCCCGCGTGCATTTTCCCGCGCTCGCCTGCCATCCACCTTTTACCGCTCCCTTACAGATAGGGTATTCACCAGAGGTTTTGCATTCTACATATCCTAATACATTGCCTACGTATGGACCAGACGCACAATTACAATTTTAAACATGTTACAACAGTTTCGACATTTGTTACACTTCAATTCTACTACAATATTGCTTGAAATTTGACATAAACATTAATATTCACATCGAAAATTGTTTACAGTTTCTTTAACATAATGGCATGAAACAAAAAAGAAATGAAATCAGAACATCGATTACACTAATTTATCGAAAAATCAGAAAAAAATATTATTTGTATAATAGTACAGCGTTGTTGTTGTTACAACTTCTGCTACCCATCTTGTAAACGTGCGTGACTTCAGATATCAACAATATCTTGATTGAACACTCGCTTACAGTACTCTTAAATATGTGCAAAATCTTGCAGTGTGATAATTATTTCAGATCATAACCACAAACAATGTGATATTTTTTATGTAACGCCTCCAATATTTTTTCATATGAAATGAAATAGCAATACGGTGGTTGTAGGGAGTTTCCAAGTACTTTCTGTAAAGCGTTTACACGGTGCCTGATCGTTAACAAAGGTTTGAGCATACGGGTTAGTTCACAGATATGTGAGTGGCTCGAAGACTTCTTAAATAAAGAACTCAATAAGTTGTCCTCCACGACGAGTGTTCGTCAGAGACAAGGGTGCCCTCAGGAGTGGCGCAGGGAAGTGTGACAGGAGCGCTCTTGTTCTCAGTACACATAAATTATCTGAAGGACAGAGTACACCCCAATCTGTGACTGTTTTTTGGTGATTCTGTAATATATGGTAATGTATGGTCACTGAGAGTCTGTAGAAGGATGCAGTATGAGTTACACAGAATTTCTGTTTGGTACTGTGAATGGCAGGTTGCTCTAAATGTACAAAAATGTAAGTGTGAGAGTGGAAAAATAACCCTGTAGGGTTCGAGTTCACTATTGGTGGAGTGCTACCTGACATATTCACGTCGATTAAATATCTAAGGGCAACGCTGCCAAGAGATATGAAATGGAACGAACACGTAAGGACAGAAGAAGTGAGGGTGAACGGTCGACTTCAGATTATAGGGAGAAATTTTGGAAAGTGTAGCCCACAAATAAAGGAGAGCGTATATAGATCGCTAGAGCGACCCATTTTTGAGTACTGCTAGAATGTTTCGGACCCCCATCACGTCTGATTAAAGGAAGACATTGAACTAATTCATAGGCGTGCAGCTTGATTTCATTACTCATAGCTTCGATCAATACACGAGTTTGACGGAGATGTTTCGTGAAGTCAAACAAGAATCCCTGCACAGAAAACGACGTTCTTTTCGCGAAAAACTACTGAGAAAAATTAAAGAACCACCATCAGTTGTAGCGTGCGCAGTGAGAAGAAACAGGGGATGGACAGAAATATGGAAAAACCACTAACACAAGACTTTAACACGCTTAATATGGTGTAGAGGATCCGTTGGTATGGAAAATAGATCAGAATGGATAAATACAAAAAGTGGTTCAAATGGCTCTGAGCACCATGGGACTTAACATCTGAGGTCATCAGTCCCCTATAACTTAGAACTACTTAAACCTAACTAATCTAAGGACATCACCCACATCCATGGCCGAGGCAGGATTCGAACCTGAATAAATACAGATCTTGTACGATTTTCAATGGAATGTTATATAATTCTTCCTGCAAAGAAGATTGGCAAGCCCAGGTCACGTAATGGAGGTGAATAGCGATCACGCGCCATTCTCTCCAAACTAAATCACAATGGCTCAATAATACTGAGATCTGGTGAGTTCAGTGGCCAAGGGAAATGCGACAATTCATTCTCGTTCTCAGAAATGCAGTCATGGGCGATGTGAGCTGTGTGATCAGGGGCCTTGTCGTCTTGGAACAAAGTATCACCATTGAGGAATAAATATTGTACCATGGGATGGACCTGATCGGCCGAAATGGTCACATAATCCTTGGCAGTAATGCCATCTTGAAGTGTATCCATGGCGCCCATGGAATACCACCCTATGGCTCCGCAGATCATCACCGAATCCTCGCCATGTTTCACTTTTGGGACGTAAACTCGATCATAAGGTGGAAACAGTGTGAAGCTATACTTATGCCAGCAAATTACTTTCTTTTAAGTTGCTCTTTACTTCAATTTTTATGGCTGTGGCATCAGGTTTTCTTATTATGGGCATTATCATCACTGATGAGTAGTTTTGGAATTCCAGCTCGCCCTGCAATTCCCTTCTTATGGAGCTCTTTTCGTGTTGTCATGGTGCTGACAGGGTTTGCGTGTGCGACATTCAATTCTGCAGTGACTTTTGCAGCTCTTGTCCGCTTGTTTTTCGTCATAATCGTCTTCAATGGCGATCCATCACGATCACCCAAAGCACACATATGTCCGCTTTGTGGCTCAGTGCATGATGTTTTTTTTTTTTTCCGTTCCCTGTTTGCTGTGTAAATCTCCAATAGGAGGCCTCTTGAATCACCATGCACTTCGGTCACTATGGTTAGCGCAGTATCCATCGTACGAGCACCAAGAATTCTCCCATGTCCGAATTCACTTAGCTCCGACACAATGCACTCACAACTGCACAGAACACTTTTCTGGCCACGACTAGCACTTGTAACGTATTGATGATACTACATAAAGCCGGCCGGTGTGGCAGAGCTGTTCTAGCCGCTTCAGTCTGGAACCGTGCGACCGCTACGGTCGCAGGTTCGAATCCTGCCTCGGGCATGGATGGGTGTGATGTCCTTAGGCTAGTTAGGTTTAAGTAGTTCTGAGTTCTACGGGACTGATGACCTCAGATCTTAAGTCCCACAGTGCTCAGATCCATTTGAACCATTTGATACTGCACAAGTGCCGTTGTGGTGAAATACAGCAGCGCAACCTTTCGACTCGGCTAGCATCTGCACTTATGTTCAAGCGTGCATTTCTCGAAATGTTTCCATATTTTTGTCCAACTCCCGCAAGAGAAATTAGGGCTCGTAAGGATGCAGGCAAACAGTTGTTTTCCTCTCACTGCAGATGCGAGTGGAACAGAAAAAGGAAACGAGTGGTAGTGATAGAAAGTACCCTCTGCCATGTTCCACGCGGTGGCTTGCGGTGTATGTTTGTAAACGTAGACGTAATTACAAGGGTTCGATTGTGTTCACAGATGGGAGTAATGATCTGAAGAGTAAATCATTAAAAATAGATTTACATAATTCTGACCATATGGTAAGAAAAATTAAGACATCGATGGATTTAATTGAGTAGTCTCACTAAGATACTGCTGTTGGCATAATTTAGTTTACAATTGTAAGGTCTTCCATAATCGACTTTCCTAACAATATAGTCTAGTGGGTAGCACTCGATCCAGAAGTAGCCGGGTATGATTCTGGTACTGGAATAAATTTAAATCGCCAGTATTTGCTCAGGAAGTGGAGAGAGGTAAAAGAACAAAGTTTTACCCAGTCGGTCATGCGCCAATGTACTTAGTTAAATCCTACACCTCTGCTTAGTTCCTCGTAGAGTAGGACTGGGCGAGATGATATCGTGGTTAAGACATTGGACTTTCAGTGGTAACGGGGTTTAAACGATTGTCTGGTCGTCCAGGTGTAGGTTTTGCTTGGTTTATCTAAATCGACTGAAGTGAATGCTCACGAACTATCTTTAAAAGGACACGGCCCATTTCCTCCTCCATTCTTGTTCCGTAAGTGCTTATGCTCGTTATATAATAATCTCTACGTTGACTGAAAGGTCGTTTGTGATGGAGTGGGACTTCTCACTCCGTCACTGAGGGCGTGACCATCGAGTGTTGGTGACCTCGTTAGTACCGCTGTAGAATAGTAAGATTTCATCCACTCCTCTCTCCCAACGTCTTCCACAAAAATGACATATAGAATTACACTCCACATGCTGTCGCGTGACTGACATGAATCAGTTACATTTAGGAGCGAGTACATGTAAAGGAGGATTAATGAAATGGTGAAGTTTATGAAAACCATTTAAACTTAGGTCTGTAGGCCCAGTCAACTATGTTGTTTATCATTTACTGTTACGTTTCAGCAACACTTCTTTTGCAGTATATTCTTTATTACAATACTTTTTTACTTTCTTGCTTGTACATAAATAGGTAACAACTCGTAATGGTGCACTGTATACATGATCCCATTAAACCAATAATTACTCGTAAGATGAGTAAATGCACTACAACTTCTCTATCTAGCTGCAGTGGTCCACGGACCTAAAGTTATAACTGTACAACAGTTTTTTGCCTTATGCTCAGTATTTCGATAAAAATTGAAATCATATCGCTGCATTAGTGCTACTGTGAAATTTAAGGCTCCCACAATATTTTTAACTACTAAATTTTTAATAATAAAATTTTAGAGTTTCCAGCCAGTTCTGACTTGAAGTGTAGATTCCATAAGCAGAAAATCTTCTTGACATCGCAATATGCTGCGAAACGAATACTGTCCTATTAATAATTCCTGTGAGTGGAGGGCGCCCCGCCTGCTCCTGTTCGCCCAGGCCCTGCCACGCACCCCCGGACGGCCAGCTGCTCAGCTGTCGTTGATCCAGCTCCCTGGCTGATCCTGTCACTGGCCATGTGCTTATCACGAAGACTAAGCCGTGCATATCTCACTGCAAGCCGCATTAAGTTGAAACTGTGAATGGCTCATGAAATCAGTTATGGTTCCTTGGATTACTTGAATAACTGTGGTAATTCTAGAGCCAATACCTGCAAAAAAAGACTCCCAATCGAGATGGCAGGGACGATTCTATTAGATCGAAACTACACTCCTGGAAATGGAAAAAAGAACACATTGACACCGGTGTGTCAGACCCACCATACTTGCTCCGGACACTGCGAGAGGGCTGTACAAGCAATGATCACACGCACGGCACAGCGGACACACCAGGAACCGCGGTGTTGGCCGTCGAATGGCGCTAGCTGCGCAGCATTTGTGCACCGCCGCCGTCAGTGTCAGCCAGTTTGCCGTGGCATACGGAGCTCCATCGCAGTCTTTAACACTGGTAGCATGCCGCGACAGCGTGGACGTGAACCGTATGTGCAGTTGACGGACTTTGAGCGAGGGCGTATAGTGGGCATGCGGGAGGCCGGGTGGACGTACCGCCGAATTGCTCAACACGTGAGGCGTGAGGTCTCCACAGTACATCGATGTTGTCGCCAGTGGTCGGCGGAAGGTGCACGTGCCCGTCGACCTGGGACCGGACCGCAGCGACGCACGGATGCACGCCAAGACCGTAGGATCCTACCCAGTGCCGTAGGGGACCGCACCGCCACTTCCCAGCAAATTAGGGACACTGTTGCTCCTGGGGTATCGGCGAGGACCATTCGCAACCGTCTCCATGAAGCTGGGCTACGGTCCCGCACACCGTTAGGCCGTCTTCCGCTCACGCCCCAACATCGTGCAGCCCGCCTCCAGTGGTGTCGCGACAGGCGTGAATGGAGGGACGAATGGAGACGTGTCGTCTTCAGCGATGAGAGTCGCTTCTGCCTTGGTGCCAATGATGGTCGTATACGTGTTTGGCGCCGTGCAGGTGAGCGCCACAATCAGGACTGCATACGACCGAGGCACACAGGGCCAACACCCGGCATCATGGTGTGGGGAGCGATCTCCTACACTGGCCGTACACCACTGGTGATCGTCGAGGGGACACTGAATAGTGCACGGTACATTCAAACCGTCATCGAACCCATCGTTCTACCATTCCTAGACCGGCAAGGGAACTTGCTGTTCCAACAGGACAATGCACGTCCGCATGTATCCCGTGCCACCAAACGTGCTCTAGAAGGTGTAAGTCAACTACCCTGGCCAGCAAGATCTCCGGATCTGTCCCCCATTGAGCATGTTTGGGACTGGATGAAGCTTCGTCTCACGCGATCTGCACGTCCAGCACGAACGCTGGTCCAACTGAGGCGCCAGTAGGAAATGGCATGGCAAGCCGTTCCACAGGACTACATCCAGCATCTCTACGATCGTCTCCATGGGAGAATAGCAGCCTGCATTGCTGCGAAAGGTGGATATACACTGTACTAGTGCCGACATTGTGCATGCTCTGTTGCCTGTGTCTATGTGCCTGTGGTTCTGTCAGTGTGATCATGTGATGTATCTGACCCCAGGAATGTGTCAATAAAGTTTCCCCTTCCTGGGACAATGAATTCACGGTGTTCTTATTTCAATTTCCAGGAGTGTAATTTGGCTCGTCAGATACGTTTGCCTTGGTGACCATGAATAACTTTGAGCTGATCGCTGGCCTCCATACCAGCAACGCACCTTTCAAATGCCTGCCTGGTAACAGGGAATCAGGCTTCGATTCCGAGAGGGAGTCTGAGAAACGGCTACCACATCCAGGCAGCGCGGGATTAGCCGAGCGGTCTCAGGCGCTGCAGTCATGGACTGTGCGGCTGGTCCCGGCGGAGGTTCGAGTCCTCCCACGGACATGGGTATGTGTGTTTGTCCTTAGGATAATTTAGGTCAAGTAGTGTGTAAGCTTAGGGACTGATGACTTTAGCAGTTAAGTCCCATAAGATTTCACACACATTTGAACATTTTAACCACATCCAGGGAAAATTACGCGTTCCCAGCAAAGGGAGGCAGTGACGAAAAATAACGATACGTGACTCATCCGAGGTCCCATAATCAGAATGAACAGACTTTAAATCCTTTAACGAATGTCTATTGGATGGCAAGTCTGGTGCCAGCAGCCGCGGTAATTCCAGCTCCAATAGCGTATATTAAGTGGCTAGTCCACCTGCCTAGTAAGTAAGCAGACCCCGGTTCAAGTTCCTACTGTGGCGCAGATTTTAATTCATTGTTTGAAGTTCTCTCATTATCATAGATAAAGATGAGACTGAAATGTCTCAAGGAAAATTTAATTATATCAGATCTGTACATCACCTATGTCTGAAGTACAGGCAAGAATTCTCCATTATGTCCAACACTAAGGTGCTTTTTCAATACCAGAGGGCAGTAGGGACGATCTAAGGAAGGGAAAATAAGCTGAAGACGTGAATTGAAGTTTGTGGTAAGCAGGGCGCTTTATTAGAGTAGTCTGTGAGGGCTCGTAGTTGTAATGCTACGGTGGTGTAATGGCTAACACACGTGGATAGTAGACAAGAAGACCTCCAGTTCAAGTACCAGCTATAGTACAAATTTTAATTTATACTTCAGCGTCTATCATTACCGTATATTAAAGCTGTTGCAGTTAAAAAGCTCGAAGTTGTATTTGATCCCACACTGTTGGTAAACCACCCGTCGGTGTTTAACTCACATGTATCCTTTCTCATCCGGTCTGTGGGGCAAACCAAAGGTGCATGGTCGCCTCAGGCCTGCCCGGGGGTCCCAGGGTGGACTCGTTTGAAATCCTACCGTGGTGCTCTTTACCAAGTGTCGACGTGGATTGACATATTTAGTTTTAACAAATGAGAGTATTTCAAGCATGCCTGAATACTGTATGCATGGAAAAATGGAATAGGACCTCGATTCTGCTTTGTTGGTTTTCAGAACCAGAGGTAATGGAAATGCCGTTTGGCTAGGGCCTCCCGTCGGGTAGACCATTCGCCTGGTGCAAGTCTTTCGAGTTGACACGAACTTCAGAGACTTGCGTGCCGATGGGGATGAAATGATGATCATAAGGACAAGGCCCAGTCCCTGAGCGGAGAAAATCTCCGAACCAGCCGGGAATCGAACCCGGGACCCGAGGTAATGATTGACAGGGAAAGGGAAGGGTATTTGTATTGCGACGTTAGAGATGAAATTCTTGGATCGTCGAAAGATGAACGGAAGCGAAAGCATTTGGAAAATATGTTTTCATCAATCAAGAAAGAAAGTCAGAGGTTTCAAGGCGATCAGATACCACCCTAGTTCTAATTATAAACAATGCCAGCCAGTGATCCACCGCAGTTCCGATGGACAGTCTGTGGGAAATGAAGCTTTTGGTTTCCGGGGGTAAGTATGGTTGAAAGCTGAAACTTAAAGGAACTGACAGGAGGGCACTACCAGGAGTGGCGCCTGCAGCTTAATGTGACTCAACACTGGAAACCTCACCAGGCCCAGACATTAAAAGGATTGAAAGATTGATAGCTCTTTCTTGATTCTGTGGGTGGTGGAAACCAATAATTACTCCTAAAATAAGTAGATGGACTACAACTTCTCTCTTTAGCTGCAGTGGGCCACGGACCTAAAGTTATAATTGTACAACAGTTTTGTGTCATATGCCATGTATCTCGATACAATTTGAAATCCTGTCACTTCGTTAGTGTTACTGCGAAATTTGATGCTCTGATAACATCAGCCACTTCATTTCAAGTGTACGATCTATAAGCATAAAATCTTCTTGATATCTCTATGGTGCTGCGAAAAAAATGCTGTTCTATTAATAATTTCTCTCAGTGCCTAAATCTCATGTTTCAAATCTGGCACATTTAATTGCAATACACATTGAAAACTACTAGTACTTCCCCACAATTTGTTACAATTTTTGTGTTTATAAGACACAGGGGAAAACACTTGTATACTCTGGCTTTTTATAACAGGTTTTAGAAAAATATGGAATGTGTACAAACAATAAAATGTAGTGGTTAATAACATTTCCCAAAAACTCGTATACAGCATTTCAGTAACAGGAAAACCAAGATTTTACAAATCGTACAGACAATTTGATAATAATATATAAAGTAATATACACCGTGATTGCGATTATCCATAAGCTTTTATAGAATGTGCTGCTTTGTCTAAAACTGACATTATGAAGCCGTGGCTGTGTTCAAAATACAGTTTGGTTCTTACAGAGAACGTAGCAGCAACCAGCCACTTTTAGCTCCGTTACTGTTTCGAACCGACAGTTTGATCATCAGATGGATTGTTCACATTAAGATACTTTTTTTGTAATTTATCTTAGTTTTCAGTTTTTATTCCCCGACAATGTGAAAATTGCTTGGTGTGGCGGTGCTGTAAAACCAAAACATGATGTGAGAGACTGTCCATTTGACTGTACTTGCCCCTCATAACGATATCAAGCTATGTAAACAAATTATTAAAGTGAAAATGTATGACGTAAGTAACTAAAACATTTTCACTTTAGTAATTTGCTTAGATCATTTGAAATCGTTGTGAGGCACAATTAAAGGTAAATAGGTAGTTACTCAAATCATGTTTTGGTTGTAGGGCACCACCACCCTAAGGAATTTTGAATATATGAGGGAATAAAAAGTGAAAAAAGTTAACTATAACAAAAATCTATATTGATGTGAAAAAGCTGTCTGATGATCTAACGGTCGGTTCGAAACCAGTAACAGCGCTATTTACGTAAATAAATAGCATTGTAAAACATGTCTAGTTGCTATTATCTTGACTGCAAGAATCAATCTCTATTTTATAGAATCACTGTTAGGGTGTTTATATTATAAACCGTATTATAAACAGTGAGATATACTTTGTTTCCGCTTCTTGCCGTCAAAATGTGGCAGCAAAACACTACACACAAAGAAAATATGTATGTTTTAAAAACAGTTACCAACCGCTACTTTAAAGGATCTGCTTTTAAACATAGTTTATTTTTCCATTGCGCTACTGGTTTCGAACTTCAGTTCATTCTCAGATGGCTGCGTTACAAGATGAAATGCTAATCAGACGTTTGTTTTCTGTTTACCATGGTGATAGTGAACGTGACAAACAAAACTGCCAACGTCTGATTAGCAGTGCATCTTATGATGCAGGTACCTGTCGATGAAAGGAGGTTCGAAACAGGTAATGGACTGGAAAAATAAAATGTGTTTAAAAAAAAGGCCTTCAAATTAGTGGTTGCTATCTGTTTTTATAACATAATTATACACTAGACTCTCGCTAATCCGGCCCTCAGTAGTCCGGCCTCTCAGTAATCTCGTGCACATTCAAAAACACGTGCACAATGAATTATCGTGCGCAACAATGTTTAGTTAATCAACGCTTTATATACTGTATTTTAAATTGTAGCTTTCTTTACTGTTCGGAATTATGTCTTCTAAAAGGAAACAGGTTACGCTAGACCCGAAGCAGAAGCTCGAAATTTTAGATAAGTTAAATCGAGGTTCTTCGCAGAAAGCCATTGCTGCTGAGTTCAATGTTGAACTAGCAACTATTTGACATCAAAAAGAAAGATGTTATTCGACAGTACTCAAGACAAATGGATAGAGTTGGGAAAACGTAAGGTTATGCGGAACAGTGAGAATGAAGAACTGGACGTAGCTGTTTATAGATAGTTCATACAACAATGCAGTAAATCAATTCCGGTCAGAGACCCGATTATAAAGGAAAAAGCAGCCGCATTTAACAAACAACTTGGCGGTAATAACTTGTTTGCAGCGAGCGAATGTTGGCTATCAAACTGGAAAACATGACATGGCATCCGGCAGTTAACAGTCAACGGGGAAAGTCTGCCAGCTAACGATAAGGATGCTGATGAGTTTGTAAGCAAGATACGGAAGATGATAGAGGAAGAAGATTTAATTGTTGATGCCTTGTATAATGCTGTTGAAGCAGGACTCTTTTCCAAGATGCTTCCTTCATAAACATTAGCTGCCAAGAACAAGAAGGAAGTTCGTGGTTACAAGCAACAAAAACAGCCCGTAACATTAAAGGCGTGTTGTAATGCAAATGGAAGTCATAAACTACCGCTTATGGTGATTGAAAAGTCCCAACATCCACGTTGTTTTCAACACACTGATACAAATTACCAGAGCAGTATTGCGCTCAGAAGAAAGCGTGGGTGGACAGACAAATATTCTCTCGGTGGTTCCATAAAACGTTTATACCAGCACTGACAAAAGAGCTAAAGAAGAAAAAGCTTCCACTGAAAGCTATCCTTATAACTGACAATGCTCCCAGTCATCCTTCAGATGTTTCTCTAAAGTGTGATGGTATACAAGCACTCTTTCTCCCACCTGATGTGACAACCCTAATTCAGCCAATGGACCCGGGAATTTTGGAATCAATTAAACGTCATTATCGACATTCACTTTTCGTCTCCTTGCTGAACGAAAGTGGAAACGACTCTATCGTGACTATGCTGAAGGTGTAGAAAGCAATTAACATACGTGATGTTGTTATCTAAGCAGCCGAAGCATGGGATAAAGTGGAGAGCGCTACCATAATGAAGAGCTGGGGAAAGTTGCGGCCATCCATTAATGCCGAGATGGATCCACAGTGAGTGACAGCGATGAGCCAGTCAATTCGGAATTATCAATTACTTTGAACACTGACATGTTCCACAACCTTCCAGGAGGAGAAGAAATTGATGATGAAGATGGATATCCTCTGTGTTTTAAAATTGTATACCAAGCCTAATAAAGTACAGTATACTATATCCCCTATGTTTTCAAAATAAATAAAAAACAATAAAATGAATTTCATACACTCAGTAATCCGGCACTTCCGCTAATCTGGCACCCATATGTGCCAGGAATGACCGGAATAGCGAGAGTCCAGTGTAATACAACCACAGAACCCTCACAGTGTCTATCACTGACAAATTAGCTACACAATATCTACGTTAGGTTGATTTTATCTGAACTCAATTGATCATAGTGCTATAGTATTCCGAAGGACTTAGCGGACAATTTGATGGATTATGTTAAAGATACTTGTATATTTCAGTTAATACTAACAAAAACAGTAAAACATAAGCGAATAAATTTTCGCTTGAATTTAATTAGCACAACTGAGAATCAAGACCATTTTAAGGAAAGCACAGCAGTCAATCACCACTAGACCAAAAGAACTTAGATAATCTTACTGTTTTGATACAGATGTGATTTATCGCTGTTCAGCAAAGCTAAAGGATAGTCGAAAGTTTCTGAGACAAAGAACTTAACTCCAGAATGCAGGAAGAAATAAGAACAGCTTAAACATAAATAATAAGCTAGATGTATATACTGCAGCAATTGTAAAAGCTGACAGCGAAAATTTGGCTGAAGTTGTGAATAAAAGTTAGTTCATAGAGAAAACCTAATATATTTTTCCTAACAAAATCACAGAAATTTGCGAAGGTCCAACAAGCAAACCCAAAAACAAATTTCAAACCAAACAAACGTCTTCCACATACATTTAACCATATACATGGATGTCATGAATTTCTAGTTACCCTCCCTCAGATCAAAATCCAAAATTCGTAATTTCTATTAAAAATATTGAATTACAGGAAGACAAAGAAACTCTTCAAAATCATAGCAGATGCATACACATTCAATGATGCAGAATAATAAGAAATACCTGAGAATTTACACACGGCAAAGGAATGAAAATCCCAGACGGTGACAATTTCCCTTCATTCATTCCAAATCCAGAACTTCAATTGTCTGGGCAATAAGAACCAACCATACAAATTAAATGCCATTGCATACAAATACGAAAATAGCAATTTTCAAATCACATCAAGGAACTGATGGATATCTCACACGGAATTACTTTACAATCACTGACAAATTTTACTAGGAAACACATTACCTGACAATCCACCTAGATAGATTGGTAGCTGACATTACAAAATCGCTACAATATAACGAACCCACTAAATCGTGAAGGTACTTACACACGAATATGAATAATCAGGTTCTGACTTTCAGACAGGCAGTTTGTTCAGTAACAAATTTAAAGAACATGTGGTAGGGACGAGAACACCATAGGTCAGGAGTAGCACAGATCTACATGAGACACAAATTGATAATAGATATACCAATATCACGAATGTTCAGCATCAACTCCTGTGCACTAAAGAGGCCTTCCAGAATAACAGATACAAAAGGAAGCACCCTTACTGAATTTTAAGATCACGAAAACGTTAGCATTTACATGGTGACAATTATTGAACTATATGAAAAAACTAAATTAGTTACAAACTACAGCGTGCACGCATTTTATTCAGTATGTACACGTCACTACGGATATTCGGATTTAGGTTATGACATATTTGATACGTTTGCCGTCATTGGCGATGATGTGGCGCAGACGGATAGCAAGATTCTGCATGACTCACTGAAGTGTCAGAACATCGATGCTGTCGATGACTTCCTGAAAGACTGCTTTCAGCTCATCGATGCTTTTGAAGTTACTGCTGTGCACCTTGCTTTTCATATAGCGCCACAAAAACGAGTAGGATGTGTTCAGATCCGGAGAACTTGGCGGCCAATCGAGGGTCATGCCAGTGGATTCTGGGAACCCCAGAGCCGGAATGCGGTCCCCACTATGCTCCTCAAGGACACTAAACACTCTCCTGCTGCGGTGGGACCGAACTCCGTCTTGCATGAACCACATCTTGTCGAAACCAGGGTCACTTTGTATAATGAAGACACAAAGAAGTAGCATGTGTTCAGATCCGGAGAATGTGACGGTCAATCGAGGCTCATGTCAGTGGCCTCTAGATGCCCCAATGCCAGAATGGGGTCCCCACAGTGATCCTAGAGGACATTTAACGCTCTCTTGCTTCGATGGGATCGAGATCCGTCTTGCATGAAACACATCTTGTCGAAATCAGGGTCGCTTTGTATAATGAGGATAAAATCAGCTTCCAAAACCTTCACGTGCCGTTCGTTAGTCACCGGGCCATCAAGGAATACCGCACCGATTATTCCGTGACTGAACATTGCACACCACACAGTCACCTGTTAAAGATGAACAGACTTCCCGATCGCGAAATGCGGTTTCTCGGCCCCTCAAATGCCCCAATTTTGCTTTTTGACGAGCCCATGCAAATGATAGTGGACTACGTCGTTAAACCAAACCATACATGCACATACTAATTCCCATCATGTCCCGCTGTCACCCGTGGAGTTTGAACGCTCTAACGCAAACCGTTAAGAACTTATGACGATTTTATTTCATATAGTTCAATAATTGTCACCCTGTACGATAGAAGTATTTGTATTTTCAACATCCGACTAAATCTTTACAACTGCTCACACACCACTCTTCTGCTACTCACTTATTTCCACCATTCTGCTACTGGACTGCTTGTACTGCACATCATCGCTCAGACGCCTCTCACATAGCCCAGTGACTCCAAATATATACCAACCTACAGTATTTCCTTGACTCCATAGGTACTCAATGAGATTGATAGTAGTGGCACACTAGGAGGTAAATATTTTCATATATTCTGCTGCTGCAAAGAACTGGATCAGCACCACAGTGGAAAACATTCATCTGAAATTGTGTACCCTCCACCAGGGTTTTCTGGATGTCATCTTTCTTCTGGATCCTGAGGCGTCGATATAATTTATTACTGTATTTCAACATCTCCATGTCAGTGATTCAATTTGTCGGATGATGGTTATGTTCTATTATGCGGCCAGCAAAGGTGGAATGTGAGCAGTCATTTCTCAAACCTTTAGTGGTGTTCCGTCTATTGAGTCCAGATATTTTGGCATTTCTGACCTATGATTATTGAGTTTAATTTGTTTCAAGTTAAATGTCAGTTCCTAATTATGAATAATTTGTCAGATGCGTTGGTATTTGGTCTGACTTCTATGAAGCAAATTATTGTCATGGCTCAAATGGCTCTGAGCACTATGCGACTTAACTTCTGAGGTCATCAGTCGCCTAGAACTTAGAACTAATTAAACCTAACTAACCTAAGGGTATCTCACACACCCATGCCCGAGGTAGGATTCGAACCTGCGACCATAGCGGTCGCTCGGCTCCAGACTGTAGCGCCTAGAACCGCACGGCCACTCCGGCCAGCAAATTATTGTCATGAAATCGTTTTTAGTTCCATATCTGTTAAATGTTATGTGTGCTGAGTAGTTGTTATAACTGAATGTGTGTCATCTCATTCTTTCCTTATGTTCATGCACATAGTGTGCTTTTTTGTGTGTTTGTTCTTCGTGCTCAACATGGTCGTAATACTTCTAAAATATCGAAATGTTGCTCAGGCTAACTCATAAGTGCCACTTTCGTTAAATATTTCTTCCGACTTGTTATAGGTCTTGACATACATTACTGTGCTGTTTGCACAATACGGAATTTGAAGTACCTTATTGTCCATTACGTGTGTTCTCTGGTTTGGTTTTCTTCTTGTTTTCCTGATTCTTTGTCACAGCATATTCAGTCCTGTGCTCCGTTCTTTACTCGAGAGAGTTCAGCTTCTTTAGGTAAAATAATTGTGCCACATCTACACAGATAACGTCTATCATTTTGCATCAGTAAATACACTGAAGTGCAAAACTCGAGGACAAAATGAGCTTTCGCATGATATGTTACTACCAAGTAACACGGTTCGATGAGACTTGGACCATACAAAGAAAGAACTGCGATAATGTAGTATAGAAAGTAACAGAAAGAAATACACAATGAAACAAACAGAAAATGAAACGAACAGAAATGATACTTTTATTCAAAGACAGTAATTACAACGAACTTACTGCTACATACGATTTATTATAAAAGGCGGTACATGGGTCTTAATAGCGTGTGTGATCACTATGGACAGCAATGCATCCTCTGCAATGTTCTCCCTAGTTTGGTAAGTTCTTGTAGCAGGGCGTCCCATTCCTCCACTACCGTGGTTGTGCTGGATGATTGGTGGTGCGTGTGGACATATTGCAACAAATCCCCCCAACAAATTCCACATATGATCGACAGGATTAAAGTCGGGGCAACAGGCAGACCAGTTCATTCGCCGAATGTCCTCTCATTCCAAGAATACTTTCACCTGCGCAGTTCGAAGTACCCAGGCATTGTCATCCATTACAACGAAGGCAGGGCCGAATGTAATCCTTAAAAGACGAACATGGGGAAGGAATAGAGTTTCACAATAAGTGACCGTGTTCAAAGATTTCGACGTCAGTACGCCTGCGCAATGTTACGACTCCCAATAATGTAACACCTGTACCAGCAAAACGATCATGCTCAACAATGTTCCTGGATGCACTACGTATTCCCACCTCTCACCATACGAGAGTACCCCCAGCACTGAGGAACGTCACCGTTTTGGTGGTCCAAGTGCTATGGTATGGGGAGGCGTAGTATTGCATGGGTGTACTAAACAAATATCTGAACTCAGTAAACACACCAGTCAGTGTGTGTTATTGTGACACTGCACTCCTTTCCCGCGTGCGTCTCTTCACAGGTGCATTCGAGCTTTACTTCATTACTATGGCTGACAATGTGCGACCCAACTGACAGGTCGGTGGTGGAGCTTTTGGAACGATAGGACATTCGGTGACTTAAATCCTGCACGTGTCATATGCGTTGAGGAGACGTATAGCGGCGTGTCCTCATGCACCAACGACTGTCCAAACAACCATGTTGGTGGGGGAATGGAACGCTCTACTGCGAGATCTTCTTACCCAGGACCGGTTTTAGGAATTTTGGAGCCCCCTGCGAAGTCTGAGTTTGGAGCCCTCATTCTTTTTATGAAATGTAATTGTGTTTACACTTTTGTGTTTTTAGTGATTATATATGATTGCTAAGAATGTGTGTGTGTGTGTGTGTGTGTGTGTGTGTGTGTGTGTGTGGGTGGGTGGGTGGGTGGGTGGGTGGGTGTGGGTGGGTAGGCGGGTAGGAGGGTGGGTGGATGGGTGTGTGTGTGTTTATGTGCCCGCGCCGCCGCGAGTGTGTAAGTACCAGCTCACCTGCAACTTAGTATGGTAATTCCATGGGAAGTCGTAGGTAAGTCACTACTTTTTGGTGAAAAACGCATTCAGTTATTTCGTATATGGAGTGTATAAGAATATCAGATAATGTACAGTTCACAATATCTCCGTTAATCTTTTCTGTAAGTGTAAACAGATGGTACGGCCACTCCTGATACGTCGCCAATCGGTTTTGCTATGTTAGATGTAAGCACTTTTGCGTTAAAATATGCACAAAACTAATAAAAATATACACTAAAACAAGGAAAATATGCACCAGAAATATACCAACATGCACTTAAAATTAACTGCACCTAAAACCATTTCCAAATTTAATAGGAAATATAGGAATCTAAAAATTTATTAAGCGTTTTTGACATTACAATAATACTGAACCAAATCTGAATTGATTTTGGTTGTGTCTATTCTAGTAAATTATTAAATATTTTTCCAAATACTTTAGGAAGTACACCTTTACATTTGTCAAAGTATTTTTCACATTTGGAAGAATCCCCTCTGTGTCACATTATGGTACGAAGTAGAACTTCACTGTTGTAATAGTGCTTGCAAAATAATCCTCGAAAAGTACGTCCGGAATCATAATGCCTGATATAATGTTCTTCTTTAACTTACAACTTTAACACAAACAGGTATATGGTGATTTTGAAATATACAAAAAAACTTACTTACAGTATTTCGTATAAATTGAGGGAATCACATATTACCACAAATATTGCAGCAGCTGTAACGACTGAGCGTTTTATCGTAATTTTTACTTTCTAATAAGCAACAGTGGCTGATGCAACGCTGGATTCCCACATTGTTTGAAGCGTTGATCTGTTTTTACATTCAAGACAAGCTAACGCCGAGAGCTGTCGTAGAAATAAACTGTACTGCATTCTTAAATTTTGTTTTCGTGATCCTTCGTCACTTATGACGATATACTCGTAATAGTTCACAGTAGTTACGAGCGAAGCCCGACTGACTTGGTAGTAATACGTTGCCCAGAAAGTTAAGCACCGCATTTTTTTTCTTCAACAATTCGTTATTGAACATAATGAGAATTTCACACCGAAAGAATTGTGTTTTATCTACACACCCTATTTTTCCACGTAATCTCCGTCCCGTTCTATGGCCTTTCTGTAGAGCGTGTAAGTCGTATCGGTACCAATACTTGTCCTGGTGGCGAAGCCAGTGCTTCAGTGTATGAATCGCCTCCTCATCGTCCTCAAAATGTCTTCCATGAATGGCATCCTTTAATGGTCCAAAGAAGTGGAATTCCGACAGGGCTACGTAAAGGCTGCAGGGTGAATGGGGTAACAGGGTCCAGCCCTGTTTTGGGATGTTTTCAGCAGTCCTCAGACTTGTGTGGGGCCGAGCATTACTTTATTACAGCGAAACATCTCCTGGGTTGCTGTAGTACCGAAGTCACCCGAAGCGCGTCTTTAGTTTTGTTAATGTGTTGACAAACGCTTCTGAATTCACGATACCGCCTCTTGGTATCACACCAACAAGAATCACACCAGCACAGTCCCAGAACGCGCTGGTCATGATCGTACCGACGGAAGCAGCTGCTTTGAATTTTTTCTTCTGTGGGGAGTGGAAATGGCGCCATTCCATCGACTGTCGTTTTGTTTCGGGCTCAAAATGGTGAATCCAGGCTTCATCACCTGTCACGATCCGCAACAAGAAGGCCTCCACCTCAGTTTCAAAACGTTGCAACAAACCAAGACAAATGTTTTTTTCTGTGCGACTTCTGACCCATCTTGCACACACTTTTGAATATCCAAGTGTGAGGATAACTGCATCCACACTTCGTATGCTGACTGTCAGATGCAGCGCCAACTGCCAAGTCGTAATGCGTCTGTGCTCGCGAATGACATCAGCTCGCTGCAACGTGTCAGGTGCGACAGCCGTGGATGGTCTCCAGGACCGCTGGAATTCGTGGCTCCGCCGAACCGCCTTCTGATGACCTCACCCTCCGTGCCCAGCGACCAACTGTACTTGTGTCGACAGCAGATGTCCCATAGGCTTTGCACAAGTGTTTGTGAATATTCCCCACAGTTTCTTTCCCTGCAGTGAGAAATTCAATGACGGCACATTACTTGTAACGTACATCACCTACAGGCGCCAATTTGAAACTGTCCTGCAGCTACTCTATCTGTCGGAAGTGACGGAAACTTGGCGCGCTCACTCAGAAGACCTCAAATAATACATACGTAACGTTTCGCATTCGTAGCATTGTTTTCGGCAGACAAAAAATGCGGTGCATTACTTTCTGGGCAACCATCGTAACTTTTACATGCGTCGCTCTAACCACGCAAAATTAAGCATATAATTTAATAGATTGTGTCTAACGATAAATAAAACGGGGAGAAGTCTCCTAAATTGTAAAAACATTATTTTAAAAATTGCTCACCTAAATCTTCATTTTTCCTGCTTTTCGAGCGGTGCCGACCTTCACCAGTTTCTCCATGACGAGCGAACATGCAGTCTCTCTTTCCACTCCAATTTATGGCTACAGACACTTGTATGCGAAATTTGAGAAGACGACTTGCAAGTTCATTTCGAAGATGTAGTGAAGTACTCCTAAACATGTGTTTGCAGTTTGTGGAAGCATAGGGGATAACAGCTCCAATTCGTTTAAATATCCTGCGAATTCATGTCTCCTAAATGCATTTTAGGGTCTCTCAAAGGTTCAGCAAGATTTCTACGTCTTCTGTTAACATCTTATTTCTTTGTCACCAAGTTCTTAATGTCAAAGTAACACTGAACACGTCACAGTAATCAGTGAGCTGCTGAAACCTTTCCTTCAGAGACGTAACAGCGGTGTCTGCCACAGCTTAGATGTCTACCCATAAGCGTTTCTCTTCCCCTGGAATGAGTTCATCCTTACTTTCGTAAGAAAAATACCTTTCAATAGTTGCAAATCTGTTATCCCAGCAACATTTTCTAAAAATGAAACCAATTCCTGTGCTTCTTTCTTAGCTTTTTCAAAACTTTTGGTTCTATGTCCTGTTGATTTCATAAATTTTACTGTAGCGACTAATTGCATACCTTCTTGCTGAACTGCTTTATAGACTCTATTAACATGGCAAATGACGCTATGCCACACCGCACCACACAAAAAAAGTTAAACTTTGAGTTTTATTTTGAGAGACTAGATACTTCACTGAGACACATTGGATCATTTTTGCATGTGTTCTTTAACTCTGTTATCGTTGTCTTACATTATTAAGCTCAGATCTTACAACCCAAACACTTTCAGTTTTAGGCTCCGATCTTGAATTGCACAGCGGCGACAGAGTCGGGTTTACTGATTCATCAGTTCATCTCAGCTCTTCACGGAGGCAGAAAATAATATAAACAATCTTTGAATTACACAAAAAATATAGTGTGATTAAGATGATTTAACTGCATTACTAACAACCATGTTCAAGTTACGAGCACAGCAAGGGATATAAAGAACTCTTGGATTTTCTTCGATGATACGAGCTCAAGTACCACTCTTCTTACCATTCATGCTGCTCCCGTTATCGTAAGATCGTCCCTTACGACCTGCATGCGATATGGATGTAACAATTCCGTAAGACATTTTCCAGTAGTGTTGGTTGCTTCAAAAAAGCCAAAACAATATTCATCGATTGCAGCTGGTCTGGAAAACCCATCTACCACTCTTAAAACCATGCTTAATTGTTCATTGTGACTTAAATCTGGTGCGTGCGTTATTTTTGAGTATGGTATTCTTCATGATAGATACAACCTCATCAGAAACTATTGTAATGATTTCATCTTGTATTCCTTACTTAAAAATGGAACCAAGCTTCCAGATTTAGCCACACAATTAATAGGATCATTTACTACAGTTTCGAACTTGGCCATTAATTCTACTTGGCCTAAAAAGTTTCCATTACCTGGATTTACCAACATTTCATGGTCGCCTCTTAATGGAAGATTTCTTTTAGTTTGGAAACATGCTATGGAAAATAACTTTAACAAACCGATCTGCTGAACCAAGATACCAGAAACATTAGAGCCCTTAACTCGCAAGCGCACGCACGTTGATTAGCGGTGGAAATCCCAAACTGCTTGCTGGTCAGATAGCGTATTTTGTCTAGCAGGCAAGGCGGACTAAGCCGGTCAGTGATCTCGAATGTTTCTGGTATTTCCGCACAGGCCAGCTGCCGACTGGTACAGAAATGGAAATCTCTCTTTTCGTCCTTCACTGGCAGAACGACTACCGCAGTATTCATCAAAGCTGCCCGGTTCAACAAAGAATAGAATCAACAATGAATGTGCTCTCGACAGCGGGACTAGCGTGAATGGACGCTATTAACATTCTAAATTTGAATTTTTTTTTTTTTCGTTTGACAGGAAACCAGACTTAGGTTGCAGAGGACGCACTGTCGTTAGTTGTGATCACAAACTTTGTTTAACAGCCACATTCTGCCTTTTATAATAAATCATAAATCGCAGTGACTTCACTGTAATTGTTCTCTTTGAGTAAAAGTATCACTTTGGCTTATCCCATTGAGTATTTATTTCAGTTTCTTCTGTGTTACACTGCAGTAGTTCTTTCTATCTGTAGTCTTTCATCGAGCTATGTTATTTGGTAGTGACAGATAATGCGAAAGTTGCTTTCACCATTAAGTTTTTTCCCACCAATGTAGTTGAAACTTAATAAATAACAGGACCAATGGGCAGGGCAAGCGGCATGGCTCAGATGTAGATGAACCGACATGTGATTTGGAGAGTCTAATACAGTTTGTTGGATGTCAAAAATCCTCACGTGTTAATTTGATATGACTGTCTTAAAAAATTTCTCTGCCGATTTTAAGCAGGAGAGAGTTCATCATCAATCTCATCTTGTACGTCATGTCAGATGAGCAGAAGTGACATCACCTTCACTACTTTTAGAAGAATACCATCGCTGGGACTCAGGACAAGCATCCGCACACAGAAAAGCTGGATGTTCTAGAATTGGTATTGCTCCCCTACTGGGGCGTACACTGAAACATGCAACACAGATTACCATATACTGATGACTACTTTCTCGTAACAGACACAGAGTATAAATCACAGGTAGCGTGCTTCTGTTTAATTTTTATGTTCTCATTGCAAATCAAACGCATGACCTAATAAAATAAAAATATTGTTTTTTCTGTGTACCGAACGTGTGTGTTACATACGGCAGAGGGCATCTTTCATGTGTGATATAAAAGTTAAAACACGTATAGCATTGCGTAACAGAATACTTCATGTCTGAGCGACAGAAAATAACAGCATGTACTGGTGCTGCTGGGAGAGTTATGGGATAAACACTTCATACAGACGACTTATAGCTCATATGATGAACAGCTTGACAAATTCACAGAACGACGAATTTCTAAAACTGAAGCAGGCAAACGCAACTGCGATATAAAAATTTTTTACAGACATATTAATAAATCCAGATTAATAAAGGGTGCCGATCACTCGATTCATAAAGTTTTTTCCACCATTCGAATGCATGAAATTGCGTTTCCTCTTAACAGTGCGTAGGCTCAGAAAATTTACCATTTTTAGCGAAACGTTTTACAGCAGCAGTTATGAGGCTATGGTACCTATGAAGTAGTCATTGTAGTTTGATTTTACTGTCCTAAAAGCCTTCGCTGTGGGATTCCTCAAACCTTAATTATGCTGTCAGACGTCAATATTTGGAGTGAGGAGGCAAGGCATTAAAAAATAAACGTTGTTTTACTGCAATTTCGTTGGAATAATTTTGTAATACAATTGCCTGTCGACGGTTTCGTATGCTCCGTCCAGTCATTCCTCTCCAGCGGGTAATTCTGGACTAAATAAATCTGAGGCATTCCCGCAGCGCAACCGTTAATAATGCAATCACAACGACTTTTTCGATAGAACATCTAATCTTCTGAGCAGGCGGAAATTCCTGAATATTAGTCACGGCTTGCAATAGTCAGTGCTCCCACACTTCGTTTTATTAACAGTTTCACTATTGTGCTCATATCTCCTTGTGCATATACTGTCGTTCTCCCGTTTCCCCAAATATTTTGTTTTATACACGCAAAGATGTACTCTTCTCTTTATAGTTCTTCAGATATTTTCAGCCGCAGCTCGTCTGATAATTTTTTACTGATGGTAATTCCCGAGGTAAAATGGTGCATGAATATCCTCTGGAGAAAAGTAATGCTAAAATCGACTGCCAGTTAAATGCTGCATATTAACTTCTCTATGGTTGATTTGAACAGAGAAGGCACAGAAATATCCTTGCAGGTTAAAACCGATTGCTGAAGCAGGAACATTGCCTTTCGCAGACAATGCTCACAGCAAGTGAGCTATCCATGGAAGACTCACGACCCAGCATCGCAGCTTTACTGTCGCCAGTGCCCATCTCCTATCTTCCAAACCCACAGAAGTTCAGTTGCCTACCTACCGGAATTTGTACTCTTAACAGAAAGGTTACTGTGGAGAAATGGCTTACCAAAGCGTAGGGGATTTTTGTTTTGAATAAATCTTTGACTCTGTTCCCTGTAAATGGTTTTAATTTGTCAATACATTTCATATTAGCGCACACTCGGCTACAAAGTGAAGGAGCGAAAGATTCATTCTAGGGAAACATATTTCTTGTTTCTGCAATACGATTAACTATTTAAAAACGAATTGTGAAGTTCAGATGCTACCAACATTCGTAGACATGCATCTAATGTGAAGACTTTGACGTTGAAACTGTTGCGAGGACATTCTTGTAGTTTTCAGACACCCATTTTAGAAGCATGGAAGTCAACGGAAGATAGTCTTACCTAAAAAACAATATTCTTATTCTCCTGACGTATCTGCAATAAGGTATCATCAAACATTTGTTCGTTATATGGGCACACACAGTATCTTGAATTTCTAATTATAACGACAGAGTTACGATATCTTTCCTTTTATAAACTTACTAATTTTACAAAATTTGCTTTCCTGATTGTATTTCTACGCCTGCTTATACAAAGTGGTATCGGAAGTAAGTACATGTCAGACGATATTTTCGATTCTACCATTACCATGTCCATAGATTCCGCCATGTCTTTTTCAGACAATCCCATGTTTGAATTGTTACAGGAATTTCCGCCGATATTCTCCTTCACAGGGTCGACACTTCGTGTGTCTTTGCATATATTTTACCCACTACTTCTGTATGTAGACAGATGAACCTCCTCGCGCAACACCGTTTTCGTAATACACTGAGCTGACAAATGTCTGTGATACCTCCTAATATAGTGTCGAAGCTCCTCGAGGTTGCGTAGTTGTTAGCACACTGGACTCGCATTCGGGAGGACGACGGTTCAATCACGTCTCCGGCCATCCTGATTTGGGTTTTCCGTGATTTCCCTAAATCGCTTCAGGCAAATGCCGGGATGGTTCCTTTGAAAGGGCACGGCCGATTTCCTTCCCCATCCTTCCCTCACCCGAGCTTGCGCTCCGTCTCTAATGACCTCGTTGTCGACGGGACGTTAAACACTAATCTCCTCCTCCTCCTCCTCGAAGCTCCTTTTGACTCGACGTGGCATGGACTCAACGAGTCGTTAGAAGTCCCACGCATACAGATAAAGATTTGGCCGGTGCAGGATGCTGTACACGAACTGTCCTCTCGGTTATGTATCATAAATGTTGGATGGGATTCATGGTGGGCGATCTGGGTAGACATCTTATTCACACGAATTGTCCAGAATGTTCTCAAACCAACGGCAATCAACTGTGGCCCGCCTAACGTGGCGCATTGGAATCCGTAAAAAGTCCATCGTTGTATGGGATTATGAAGTCCATGAATGGCTGCTAATGATCTCCAAGTAGCCGAACAAACCAGAAGATCTAGTTTATTCCGACTAAACATAGCCCACATCATTATGGAACCACCACCACCTCGCACAGTGCCTTGTTGACAATTTGGGTCCGTGGCTTCGTGGAGTCTGTCCCACACTCTAGCTCTTACCAACTGTAATCAGGACTCATCTGATTGTGCCACAGTTTTCCTGTTGTCTAGGGTCCAACCGATATGGTCCCTAGCCCAGGAGAGACATTGCGGGCGATGTCGTGCTGTTAGCAAAGGCAGTCTCGTCCGTCATTTGCTGCCATGTGTGTTGTTTAGGACAGATGACGGCCTGCTACCAACCTGTCTGTATGGTAGACGTACTGGGCCTACACCTGTAGCTGTAGTCTGGGGTGCACATTGTTGTGCAAAATAATGAGTGGGTTGCGCAGAAGGTTCCGCCGCTTCTTTTGCAAAGCTGGTCGCAGGTGATGCTGCAAAAACGTGCATTGACGGTCTGCCGTTGAGGAACGTAATGCGTTAGGACAACACCATCACAGTAGTACACGAGAATCACCATAAGTTTAGACCCCTCCATTTGTACCATTAACAAAACAGGCTCTGCTAACGGTATAATACGCCTTCCACATCGATGGAAACGGGTTCTACACAACGCTGGTGACTACTTTGAAGGTCAGTAGCAGGTGCAAACATGTAATTCTTGTATCGGTTGTGAATAAATAGTTACCACTATTTAAGTTCCAACCCTCGCATAACTACGAAAATGAGTTTTTTAAGGATTACTGAAATTTATGTGGTTGTGTTGTATGAATATTGTCTTATATACTGAAAATGACTGATTCATATATATGATCGATTTACTGTAAAGACGTTGTGTCACTGGAGTAAGAAAAGCAAGCGGAAAGTACCTCTGAGGTATACGCACACACAGACGGATGGGAGCTATCGAACAATCGGCATTCGTTTAGGGTAAAACTTTGCTCGCGTGGAAAAAATTATCTAAAAGACAGAGATAAGCGACAAAATTCGGTCTACGGTGTAAGAAAAAGACAAAACGGGCATCACAGCACATTGTAGAACATTGCACTGGAATGAAGATTTGAAAGGCGATCTCAAAAAGTGATATGTGTGAGATATATACGCAAAGGGGCTGTCTGGACTATGTAAACGACGAATCCGACTCAACGCATCATTTCACAAAATCCAGGTAGAGTACCAACAAATTTTGTGAATGTATGGATCAGTATTTTATGTGCAGAGTATGAGTATACTTGTGTTATTTCGAATGTGTGCGTAGGCTATAATCAACGCAATTCACAGTCCGTGGAACCGGTCCTCACAGAAACCAAGTACACAGCCGTAGAAAAATAGTACACCTGAAAAAACTATGTCAGTTTTGATCCGATGACGATGTATGCCACCTTGGCGATAGTAGATTTACTGATAACGTACTGATAATGTCCGATTCCAAGTCCGATCACTTGGAAGATGGAGTGGTGCACCGTGGCCTTCAGCTATGAAATCCGATTCTGCCTGCATGCAAGTGGCGGTCGTTTGCGCATACGGCGTAGGCCTGGTGAGCGTTGTCTCGTAGAGTGCGTTCGTCCAAGACACACCGGCCCACCACAGGCCTCATGGTCTGGGGTCCAATAAGCACAACCCTCGTTCACCTTCGGTGATTCTACACGGGACGCTAACCAGTGCACGGCACTTGCAGAGTGTTTTTAGACCCGTTCTTTTGCCGTTCTTGTAACAGGAAGGTGATGTGTTGTTCCAACAGGATAACGATAGCCCACACACTGCCTGTGAAACTCTACAACACGTGCAGCGGCTTCCTGGACAGCACGATCTCCGGTCTTTCTTCAACCGAGCACGTGTGTGATATGATGGGATGAGAAGTGATTCGAGCGACTCGTCAACCTACAACTCTTACAGAACTACGTGAACAGGTCGAGTAGGCATTGCGTAACGTATCCCAGGAGAGCATTCGCCATCTATACGACCAACTGGTTGTTAGAGACAGCTCCAGCATTGCCGCTTTTGGAAACTGCATCACGTACTAATATGGGTGTTTCAGCATGGGTCGATACCTGATACCTCATGTAAGTAGCCTGTTTATGTGTCTGTATGTTGGCAGCACTATAGACTGTATTAACATTGCTGACAACGTTCTGCGCCCCCAGTAAGAGACTCTGTGGTTGGACGGACTAGCAGTTAGCAGTTAGCAAGTGGACGGCTCGGACATGTGTCCTTCGTGGGGACTCAGTGTTAGTAGGACATGCATTGTAAAATGAGTATGGATGTAGTTGGTAATGTTTAGGTAGTGGAATTATTGACATCTATACAATTTTTGGAACTGGGTGTCACATGAATGAGGTAAAATCTGCTAAATGCATTGCTTGCTCTTCAACAAATCCTTTCTTTTACTAACCATATTCCTCCTAGTTGTTAGAGCTTATAATACTTAGAATCCTTTGATTTAGCTAGCTGTAGTTTCTGCTTACTGTAATTGCTGCAGTTCGTGTTATGAAGCTTTTCTGTGAAAAGTATGGGTTATTATTAGGATTTTTACCAGTTCAGGGCCATTCTTTTGTGTTAATTATTTGAAGCCATGTTGTCACTGTATAGCAGTCAGATTGCGTTGGTCTTGTATATTGTGGGCAACAAATGAATAGGTTACGTTTGTGTTGCCTTTGTCATGGAAAATTCTGTAGGTCAGTGTTTGAAATGGTAAAAATAAGTAAACACTAAGACGTTTCACCTGTCGACCCTTAGGCGAAGATACTTCACCGGAATCTTCTTATTTTCTTGTAGGCTGAATAATTAGCGCATGATTAGAAATTAGTTAATGTTTACTGTTAGCGCGTAATTGTATATATGCAATTTCCATTGTAGTTGTAGTTTCTTACTGTTGTACTGTACTGACATGAGCAAAGTAGTTGTTGCACGCATGTGGATTTGCACTAAGTATCTCGCAGTCTCTTTTGCAACTAATAAGGTATTGGTTATTTTTAGTGCTATTTTAGTATTTCTTCCTATTTTCACTTTTCAAGGTTTTTTTTGTTATTGTGCAAAATAGTGTGATAATCATAGCGAGTGGGAAGCGTAAAACCAGGCTGCAAGGCAAATTGAGAAATGACAGTGACGATGAACGTAGCTTGTTAGCACCACCTACTAACGAAGTGACGAATGTTCAAAACAATAATTTGGTAATAGTGCATAGGAACATGGACCAGACAGTAAATAACGGGGTGGAAATTGAAACAAACAGTGAACAGGTAACTATTGTCGCTAGATCGGTCTGGAACAGTTCGCCTCAGGAATGCGAAATAACAGAATAAAATCTTGCAAATACTATAGATTCAGGTTTTGCGTCACTACACTTTTCTCAATTAAGTCAAGACGCACTCTCTGCTTTTCAAAATACGAATATTGCCGGTGCAAACGCACTGACGAAAAACAGGAAGGAACATGTTTCAGTCACTAATCCATTGTTATTTCAAGTGATTCAAAAATTTGATCAAACAGATCAAAAGTTAGATACAATGGGACAAAATCAGAAACGAACACAGCAACAAATGGAACAAAATCAGGAATTAATATAGCAACAAATGGAACAAAATCAGAAACAAACACAGCAACAGCTTCAAACGTTAGATATAACTGACGAAATTAAACAAACAGCTGAACAAACACGTGAAGATTTAACCGTTGAGATACTCATAATCGAATCGAAATATCAAAACATTTCTGAATACGTAAAAACACAAATTTGTGAGCATTTTCAGCGTACTTTTTTAGACATGAAGACACATTGCAGTATCATGATGCAGCTTTAAAAGAACGGCAGGTCCATTGTACACGAAAATCATGACACCTTACAGGCTAAAATTGACTCTGTGGCATCCACCGATACGGTCGCACAGCTTGTAAAAAATATCAGGAAAACTTATAGGACACGGTAGATACGATTGTGACACAAATGGACACTCAAAAACATTGGTCAGAAAAACACAAGGGGCTGTACTTTCGGATTAGTTAACAAATTTATCTACGAAGGTACATGATGATTTCAATGAGACAAGACCGGTAGACTTTACTGCCTCAGAGAAGTACGAGGAAATTAGGAAATTCAAACAAAGTCAGAAACAAATCAATACGCAACACAAAAGATAAATGCGGGAAGTACAAGATCAGTTGGCACAGGTGTTACAAGAACTCTGACGAGGGAAGAGGGATTTAGAAATATGAAAAAGTTACAAAGTAATAATTCATTGTATTTCGGAGATTTTGAAAGGAGTTGGCAGGGTGCACCGAGCCTTAAGCTGGAACCGCCGACACAACGTAACAATGACCGATTTGCGACTCGACGACACGAGGACTTATACTACAAGATTTTCATCACAACGCGTAAATTTAAACATTCAAGAATTTTAGTACTGACATACATGGCTTCATCAATTTTCTCATCCTTTTCCTCCTAATTTGTCATTAGAGCATAGATTAGAATTCATGTGTGGCTATTTAGAAAGTGAACCAGCTGTAAGAATGCGATCGGTTATTCGCGACTGTCACAGTGAAGGAGATTTTTATCATGCCCTCCTTTCCGCATATTGGTCTGAGTCTACTCAAGATCGAGAACAATACAGTATTATAATGATGAAGCATTTCGAACAGTCTGAATTTTCCAGCCCTGTAAAATATTTTGAAGCTATGTTACACAAAATCAGTATTTGTCAAACCTGTACAGCCCCTCGGAATTTATTCGCATTTGCTTGACTAAATTGCGTGAACACTTAAGACATATTATTTTGGCTGGACGTTGTAATGATGATATCGAAGCCTTTCAGGGACTTTTGCAAGAATTGGAAATCGACACAGACAATCGCATGATGCGAACAGGAAAACAACAACAATTACAGGTCACATCCATCACAATTTCGTGCCTACAGAAATAATAACCGTACACGACAAGGCTACTGTTATAACGCAAATCGGGACCAAAACAGACGCCACTCATATGACAACCATTGGCAGAATAACAATAATTACAGAGAAATATCACATTTCCGTGGTGACTGAGACAACCATAGAAATAGACAATATGGGAACCAGTATAATTATTATCAAGGGAGACGACTTCAGACGCAACAGCCCACCTTGTAATTCTCCGTCACTTAATCGACAAGAAAGAAATTGTGGAAATTACCGACAAGACGACAGACGCTTTAGTCGTGACAACAGACCTGAATTTAATCAGAACTGGCGTGATTCAAATACGGCAGAGCCCTCTCGACAAGCCGAAATTGTAGAAATTAGACCTCCAAATCCCAGCAACGACGCGCGGCAAAAGAGAGATAGTAGACAATGACTCGCACCACAGGCAGCCACTAAACACACTCATGAAGCAGACGACGTAATTGTCTTGACTATCAATTACGTGAAAATGGAAGACATTAGGGACAATTTACTCCAGGAACATGACACAAAACAGAACAATACTGTGTATCCTGTAATTCACATCACAACAAATCACACAAATTTTACGGCAGTACTTGGCTCCGGCAGTCCTATTTCGGTAATTAGTGAAACAGCTTTCAGTAAATGCAACAAATCGAAAGATTGTCCCACACTTCCTTTATTTAAGATTAAATTACAAGATGCAATTTTTGGAAAAGGTGTAGATGCACACCAACAAACAAATTTAGTATTCTTTTGTCAAAGCCACAGATTTATTATGAATTTTCTTATTGTTCCATTACTGTCGACGGAGATTCTATTAGGTGTAGATTTTCTGAACGAGTATAAAACAATTTTAAATTTTCACGACGCTGAAATAAGTTTAGAGAAAGAAAGTAAGCTAATAGCTTCGAAATTTGAAGATTGGCTTTCAAACCATAATAAGCAAATCAATCGGCTTTACCTTTTGTGAGATCACAGTTTGGAACGTTCGACGGAATTTGACACTAATAATCACTTTGCACGTACTGACAGGGATGATATTGGTGACGTATTAGATACTAACGTTTTAATTCACACAAAAAAATCAAACAATTGAGAACTGTAATGACACTGATAGGCAGGACCTTTTTGACATGTTACAAGGACATCCCACAGTTTTTACTCAAAAACAGAACAATTAAAGGAGTTCAATAAAAAATTTCGTGCTCGTGAGTATACTAAATTTTGTGTCAGACCGTACATAAGCCGGTCGGTGTGGCCGAACTGTTCTAGGCCCTTCGGACTGGAACCGCGCGACCGCTACGGTCGCATGTTCGAATCCTGCCTCCGGCATGGATGTGTGCGATGTCCTTACGTTAGTCAGGTTTAAGTTGTTCTAAATTCTAGAGGACTGATGTTACGTCCCGTAGTGCTCAGAGCCATTTGAACAATACGTAATTCCGGCATATTATTGGGAGCGTGTTAGAACATAATGCATTCTATGCTTGACGATGGCATTATTGAACCAGCGGTAACCTCATACAACAATCCATTACATGTTGTCGAGAAGAAAAACGGATCGATCAGCCTTGTCCTAGATTCCAGACAAATAAATACCATAATCATTCATGAAACAGATAGGCCGCAAAAGTTGGAAGAACTTCAAATTTTCAATGGCGTAAAAGTGTGGTCTTCTATTGATCTCAGATCCAGCTTTTAGCAAATTGAACTTCATCCAGAATGTAGAAAATATACAGCTTTTCTTTGCTTCGGCGATTGTTATCAATTTCGGAAACTTCCTTGAGCATCATATTACCGGAGTTCCATATTATCTGAGTTCTTAAAATGACACATCACCTCATACGTGGACGATATTTTAACAGCAGAAGCCTCTTGAGAACAACATAATCGTATCCTCAACAGTTCGTTACATATTTTTGCTGAATCTGGAATTACAATTAACTTGACAAAATCTGAATTCGGTAGGACAAAGGTGAAGTTTTTGGGTCACATTATTTCTTCTGAGGGCATTCAGCTGGATCCTGAAAAGTTGGAAGCAATCAGAGCCATTCCTGTTCCATCCACAAAAAAGGCACGTTCGCAGTTTCCTAGGTCTCGTGAATTTCTACCGTAGTTTCCTGAATACGCAAATTCTAGTAACTCCAAAACTTTGTTCTCCCACTGGTGAAAACACTATTTGGAACTGGGAAGAACACACACAGTTAGAATTTGATTCTTTGAAAGAAGCGCTACTTAACGCGCCACTCTTAGCTCACCCAGATCTGTCACAAGATTTCTGCCTTAGCACGGATTCTTCTGAAGTTGGTCTTGGTACCCATTTATTTCAAGACGGTATGGAAAATGACATTACTGTTCAGAAAACCATTGCTTTTGCTAGCCGCGTGCTAACAAAATCTGAGGAAAATTGTTCCGTCACGGAATTGGAAAATTTATCTATCGTTTGGGCATTTGACAAATTTCGTTTCTATCTTTCTGGCAAACATGTAAAAGTTTATAGTGATTATCGAGCATTACAATTTCTTATGTCTTCAAAATTAAATCATGACAGGTTGAAACGTTGGGCATTGTTTCTGCAAGAATTCCGCTTCACAATAATCTATACTCCTGGCATGGAAAACATTGTTTCGGACACACTGTCACGAGCCATGGCTGGCCTCGATAAAAGCAACACAGGAGCTAACCCTGAGAAAAATTTCAGTATTCTATACATTCAAAAAGTAGCCTTTGAAAACTTCGTCACTGCAACTTTAAATGACATCGCTCATGAGCAAGACAAGGATCCGATTTGGAAAGATATTAAAAGTAAATGGCATGAAAAGACACACTCGCAGATTTGTCATTATTATCTGGTTAGAAATAACATACTCTTCAAACGTTGCACTGTTGATGAGAGTCAATGGGTATTTTGTATTCCTGATGATTTTGTTAATAAGCTCATCTGGAACATTCATTTCAACTACGCACGTTTTGGTCCACGAAAATGTCATATTCTTCGGACGTCTTGTTATTTTAACAACATGGAAAAGAGAATTAGTCTTGTCTATTGGTAAACTTTGTCAAAAAGCTAAACCATCTACCATCTCACATCGTGCTCCATTGTTTCCTACTATTCCCACTAGATTAAAAGAATTAGCTGCTGTTGATCTTCCTGGACTCCTTGTCAATACATTTAATGGATTTTCGTACGTTCTCGTTGCTGTTGAACTTATTTGAAAATTTGTTTCTTTCACACCATTACGCAAAGCCACTGGACGTTCTGTATCCAACGTCTTTCTTGAAAATTTCTTACGTGAATTTGGACACGTTGGCAAGGTCATTTCAGATAATGGACCACAATTCGGATCTGCTATTTGATCATGCATACTTTAGAATCGTAAAATCAAACCTGTTTTTACTTCATTGTACTCTCCGCATTGTAACCCGTCTGAACGCATTATGAAAGAAATTAATAAACTTTGCAGACTTTATTGTCACAGGAAGCATCAGTACTGGGACAGATACTTACGCTTATTTCAAAATGTACTGCATGAAATGCCTCATGACTCCACTGCTTTACCACCTATTCTTCTACTGAAGAATGAGACACCACCGAACAGAATGAGAGAGCTTGTATCTTTTCCGAGTACACGCAGACTTTGACATAAAGACGTAATTGATTTGGCTATTAAAAATATAAATTTTGCTGCAGACAAAGAAGAAACCTACACGGTAAGACAAACGCAAAGAAACCACACGTTGGTCAAAAAGTTCTCATTAAAGCCCATTAACTGTCACATAAGAAGAAACATTTGAGTCACAAATTCTTTCTGATTTACAATGGACCTTACAGGATCCGACATGTACTGCATGTTCATTGCGTTGAAGGTAAAACTGCATAGTAAGAAAAGTAAAGGATTACGCCTCATTTCTCACGTAAAATCGTTTATTGAGAAATAATTTTCCTTCCGAATTTTTGCTATAAAATTTTTCACTTCAATTGTATGAGTTCATTTTTCTAGGGAACAGATGGATCAGTCTTACTGTGTGTACATTTTTATTTGTTAGTTGCACGATTACATCACGACTATAAGGTTCACATTCTTGGAATATATACTGCTAATGAGGTTTTACTGAACCATTTTGGTTTACTTGAAAAAACATATTTTTATTTAAAGTACTCTCAGACGGGTCACAGATGACATAGTATTTGGTTTATTTGGCAGAGACACGATTATATTACGACGCTACTAACGAGTGACACAGTTTTCATTGTTGCTTTTACGCTATATCTGTTTTATATCTCCACAGTCTCACATCAATACGTTACAGTAGAGTACTTTCAAGGTCACGACAATGAACGTAATAACTACGACGTTTATACGCATAGAACTTTACTTTTGTGTATGACAAGGTAAGTACATTGATTTTTGCAGAACTTTGCTTATGAACAACGATAACTACGACACTTGACACATTTTTACCGTTAAGCAATGACAGAAATTTTCTTACAGCAAGTAGTACAGTTTAGCGCTACATGATACGCTTTTGAATGATTACTTCTTGTACTTGAAACATTATTTGAAATATTTTACAAGTACAATGATGCAGGGGAGGTTTTCTTGATACATTTTATTCTGCAGTTTTAATGTGTAAGATATGAGTTATAATTATATTATCCTTTAAGTGGGTATGTTTACTTCGTGTACCAGGTGTGTGGCAAGTGCAACGAGCCCTATCTAACAAGGTATTTGCTTATACAGTTTTATACATCAGTACCATATTTCTCTAACACAGAATTACACAGCTATCTGGTCATTTAACAGAGAGAAATGAACATTGTTACTACATCTCAGACACATGTCTAGGTAATTTACAGATGGATTACTTTGCATTTATGAAATTGTACTTTGTCTGCATTTTGTGAGTCTGTTCACGTATACTTTAGGAACCATTGTGATACTGTGAGAGTTTTGAGTGAAGGATCTTGTACGTGACCTTGACGTAATGCTCTGCTGTGCAGGCCTGCACGCTAGCCTGCTTGAAATACCTATTGTTGTGTTACCTGTCAGCTGCACTGGTGTCGCTTCAGCAGCTTTTAAGCTTGCTGCACTCCCACAAGCGCTCACATAGCTATAGAAAAGAGAGGCCGTTGACCTCGATATTGACCTTTATTTGCACAAAACACCACAAACACGACGTACACTGTTACTTCTAAATATATGATTACACTTTGGAATTTGTATTTTGTGCTACTTACTGAAATGCTTGTAAATTGATGAGAAATATTCGTACATTTACACACCTGATTATGACAAGTCTCTCTGCGAGAGTTGAGAGAATTTCTACTGACTTATGAAATGCCACATGGCTGTTGAATGATGTTTTATGTTTTGTTTTGTACATTTTTGCTTATTTTATTTGATATCTAGTTTCTAGCTGTGATGCAGCATTGGTTTTATAAAATAAAATTCAATACATATGCTAATGTGAACACTTTCTGTCAATAGATCCATTAAATAATAATTTTATGATCAACATTCTTACAAAAGAGCACTTGAAAAGGAAAGAACAATGAAAAGGGGAAGGGACTAGTAGCAGGAATTGAATACATAATTTTTTTTTTCAAGGACTTGGTAATTTTTTTGGTAGAATAAGTTGTTGTGGTGCACCACTTTAGTGTTAAGATGTGGCTCAGAAACATTGCATTTTACATGGGAGATAGTATAGATCTTTTTCCTTGTGCTAGCACTTTGCATAGTTTTGATGATCACAGATGCACACATGCTACTGTAAGATTACACATATATTTCCCTTATCTGCATTGCAGTCTTTACTGTAATATTTTTTCTGCTTGTGTTTTATTATGTTTAGGTATAATTTATTGCATTTGCTGCTGCTATTTGTCAGGCAATGTCTTACTGAAATTTGTATTACTGTGCTAAGCAAGTTTTACCACTGATTTATGTTTCTTGTTTGCTTCATATTGCCTTATATTAATTGTAATATTACATTTGATTTACTAATTTAGATATGCTGCTGTTTGCTTTTTCCACTTAGCATTTTTGTCATTGTTGCTTGTGTTAATTTTTTGTGCTGCTGCATTGCCTCATTCTCTAATTTATGTATCTGAGCTAAGTAGATTTAAGTTAGCTTAAGTGGGGGTATGCTACATAAGAAAATGAGTTATGATGAGTTGGGAAGAAATGCGTTGAGAAGCTGTAAGAGAAAGGTCTGGCCAAAAAGTGTTGTATAATGGTATTTGCTTATACAGTTTTATACATCAGTACCATATTTCCCTAACACAGTATATCATAGCTCTCTGTTCATTTTAAGAGAGAAATGAACATTTTTACTACATCTCGGACACATGTCTAGGTAGTTACACATTTGGATTACTTCACATTTATGAAATTGTACTTTGTCTGCATTTTGTGAACTGTTCACATATACTTTAGAAGCCATTGTGATACTGTGAGAGCTTTGAGTGTATAACATTTTTTGAAAGAGAAAATGAACAGAGATAAGTAGGGTGTAGTGAAACAGGTTTAGGTAGGGTTTTCTTGGAAATAAATGATGAGGTAAGAAAAATATGGAGGTATAAGCACTATACAAATAGATAGGATTTTTTGTAGAAAGAAATGTTGATGTAAAAGAGGTCTGTGAGAATTAAATGAAGTTTTGGTTGGAAATGAAGTAGTTTTGGTTGAAACAGTGGTATAAAATGCACACCACAAGTACTGCAGTATCAAATTTACACTTACACTTTGACACACTTACATTTGAAAACAGATCCTGTCCTTTCCTTTTATGTTATTCCTCTAAGTTTATGTGTTCCCTTGAGTCTCTGTGTTCCTCCTATCTCTTTGCATTTACCTGATAAGATAAATTTTGTAGATTTTTTTCCTTCTAATACTAGACTGCATTCACTATGATGAGGAATACTGTTATCCTCAAATCTAATCTGTTTTTGTACCTTGTTTGAAAGATGTTTAGACATTCTTTATTCTCTTATGCTTCTACTGATATTCTCATTATTCATTATAATTGTATAGACACCAGTTCTTCAAGTTAGGTAAATAATAGGGACTCATTTTTCTGCATACATTTGTCTGTTGGTCATAATATATGTATCAATGCTCAGAGATTATATGACTGTGTTAGTGCTTGCACATGTGTTGATAATTCAGCAAGGGATTGGTTAACAGTTTAGCTGGTTCTAATGATATTGCAAATAAATTGATGAGTGCGCAAGTAATGGTTCATGGACTTGTAATGTGTATCTATACTGAGTACACAGTGGTGGTTCATGGACTTGCTATATTATCTTCAAGACTCTTCAATTCTGATTGTGCACCCACACAGTCACAATGAATGGCTGCTGACCATCTCTACATGGACTACAGTGTGTCTACACCATTGGTGGTCCACCGCTATCATAATCTCTACAAGGACTACTGTGGGTCTGCACTGTGGTGACCCACCAATTCTACCAGTATTCTTCAAGACTTCAACCGATACTGCTGTCGGTCTGCTCTGTTGTGGCCCATTGCCAATCTTATGACATCAATTGAAATATTCATGTCAAGAGTCAGCATTTTGTTTCTGTGGGGAAGACACCACCACTCCTTCAAGACTGCATGGTTGTCCACTACTTACTTGTGCATATACATATACTGCTCAGCCTTTGTGCAGAAAACTGGCGTAGACTTCTCTTCTATTGTACTATCAGAACTTCTGTAGGGACTGTGAGGGGCATTTTACTTTATTGACCAACAGCATATTACTTAACCTTTGTGTGCATCTGATCTATGTATTTGATATTGTTAATATAAATTTTTTTTAACAATCTAGGCTTGGCCACTGCCCAAAACACCCTGTAAATTTTTTTAGGGTAGCAGGGGGCTATGTAAGTATCCTGTTTATATGTTTGTAAGTTGGCAGTGCTATAGACTATTAATATCGCTGACAGCACTCTGCGCTCTTGGTAAGAGATTATGTGGTTGGATGGACTTTTTTGGAACTGGATGTCACATGAATAAGGTAAAATCTGCTAAATACATTGTTTGCTCTTCAACAAAATCTTTCTTTTGCTCACCATATTCCTCCCAGTACTTAGAGCCTATACTAGTAAGAATCTTTTTACTTAGCTGGCTGTAGTTGCTGATTGCTGTAATTGCTGTAGTTCGTGTTATGAAGATTTTCTGTGAGGTATGTGACTTACGAAATGAATGGGTTATTGTTTGGATTTCTTCCAATTCAGGGCCATTCTTTTGTGTTAATTATTTGAAGACATGTTGTCCCTGTATAACAGTAAGATTGTGTTGGGCTTATATATTGTGAGTAATAAATGAATAGATTAAGTTTGAGTTGCCTTTGTCAGGGAAAATTCTGTAGGTCAGTGTTTGAAATGATAAAAATAAGTAAACACTAAGAAGTTTCACTCAGAACTGTTTGTACTACTGATCTGTACATGTAATCATTTCATGTGCTCCATATGCACTGTTGTAGTAATAAATCTTTATTGAATTGGAAACCTCTAAAAGGGTGTACTAATTTTTTTCTGGCTATGTAATTTGAGGCTTGGTGTTACTGATGCGAAAAATAGTACCAGAATGAACTGAAGAATGCATGTCAAACGTCTAAAGCAATTCTTTTCTGTTCACCATATGCGAGAAGTTCGATCATGAACTATTTAATTGGTGATTCTAAAATTTTATTTCACTACGTGTTTATATGACTATTTAGCCTGCCATTTATCAGTGTTGTCATTATGTCGTTAATAATGCATATATAGAGTTAGTGTGAAAAGCATATTACTAAAAGATTAACGAATCACAACGGTACCCACTGATCCATTAACGAAATGGCTCTGAGCACTATGGGACTTAGCATCTTAGGTCATCAGTCCCCTAGAACTTAGAACTACTGAAACCTAACTAACCTAAGGACATCACACACATCCCTGCCCGAGGCAGGATTCGTACCTGCGACCGTAGCAGTCCCGCGGTTCCGGACTGAAGCGCCTAGAACCACACGGCCACCGCGGCCGGCTCACTACTGAATTTCATTTTTGCAAATACACTTCTCGGGTTTGCCGCCGAATCGTATTCTGTAACTCGCACAATATTTCATTGATGCAACTGCTCGATATCATCAGGCAGTGGTAGCTGCTGCTGTCACTGTTGCAAGGTGCGACTGATAATCGCGCGGCGGCGTCGAATTTTATCATGCCGGGAGCAGGCAATACTCGTGCGAGGGAAGACGCTCGTAGTTGGAGGAAAGAGCGCTCCTGTTACCCTCTGCTTCGAGCCGTAGAAAGACCATCCGCGCTTGCACTATGGGCACTGACTGTGCTGCCGGGTGCAACTGCGGTTAAAGGCTGAATTAAATCTCAGTAGTGTGTTGCGTCGCGTGGGGAATCGGAAGTTCCTGCTTTCCCTATTTTGATTTAATGGCAGCCAGTGTTGGATTCCAGGCGGCGCTTAGTAGGAAACCTGCATCCTTGTTGATAAGATTGCCGTACGGATACATATGGCAAACTTAACGACGCAGTTCCAGGAAGATGACGATGTAGATAAAATTTTAGTCTTCTTGTAAAACATACGATGCCCCGTGTCCAGGCGTGTACGACGATGGCATTTGACAGAACGTTCTTTCACGGTTCGATATGTCCGCCCAGTACAAAAATTTCCACATTGGCATGGGATTTTATATATGCCACGTTTCCTAAGGCCAAGATCGTCTTTGACCGCGCACAGTAATTTCCTCAATTTTGCTGGTGGCCGAAAAACACACTTGATATCCTGCCTTTTGAGGATTCTTTCTATTCTTGAAGACATGCCGCCAAAATAGGACAAGAACGCTGTTGCAGCGGGTGCCTCCGCATCTTCTTTTACATCCCTACTTCGAATTCGCTTAGAACGGAATGCATAGGCGTATCTGCCTATAGGAATAGCCATTCTCTTGGATTATCTTTCTTAGGTGTATAGCGCACCAGGTAGACTGTCGACATTTGAGACCACATGTGCTCTATGTACCAAGGAGCGCAAGAGACTACCGCGTTGCGCAGGATGATATGTTGTGGCCTGCAAATACACTACTGGCCATTAAAATTGCTACACCAAGAAGAAATGCAGATGATAAACGGGTATTCATTGGACAAATATATCATACTAGAACTGACATGTGATTACATTTTCACGCAATTTGGGTGCATAGATCCTGAGAAATCAGTACCCAGAACAACCACCCCTGGCCGTAATAACGGCCTTGATACGCCTGGCGATTGAGTCAAACAGAGCTTGGATGGCGTGTACAGGTACAGCTGCCCATGCAGCTTCAACACGATACCACAGTTCATCAAGAGTAGTGACTGGCGTATTGTGACGAGCCAGTTGCTCGGCCCCCATTGACCAGATGTTTTCAGTCGGTGAGAGATCTGTAGAATGTGCTGTCCAGGGCGGCAGTCGAACATTTTCTGTAATCAGAAAGGGCCGAGAGGACCTGTAACATGCGATCGTGCATTATCCTGCTGAAATGTAGGGTTTCGCAGGGATCGAATGAAGGGTAGAGCCACTCGTCTTAACACAGCTGAAATGTAACGTCCACTGTTCAAAGTGCCGTTAATGCGAACAAGAGGTGACAGAGACGTGTAACCAATGGCACCGCATACCATCACGCCGGGTGATACGCCAGTATGGCAATAACGAATACACGCTTCCAATGTGCGCTCACCGCGATGTCGCCAAACACGGATGCGACCATCATGATGCTGTAAACAGAACCTGGATTCATCCGAAAAAATGACGTTTTGCCATTCGTGCACCCAGGTTCGTCGTTGAGTACACCATCAGAGGTGCTCCTGTCTGTGATGCAGCGTCAAGGGTAACCACAGCCATGGTCTCCGAGCTGATAGTCCATGCTGCTGCAAATGTCGTCGAACTGTTCGTGAAGATGGTTGTTGTCTTGCAAACGTCCCCATCTGTTGACTCAGGGATCGAGACGTGGCTGCATGATCCGTTACAGCCGTGCGGATAAGATGCTTGTCATCTCGACTGCTAGTGATACGAGGCCTTTGGGATCCAGCACACCGTTCCGTATTCTGCTAACAGTCATTAGATCTCGACCAAGGCGAGCAGCAATGACGCGATACGATAAACCGCAATCGCGATAGGTTACAATCCGACCTTTATCAAAGTCGGAAACGTGATGGTATGCGTTGCTCCTCCTTACACGAGGCATCACAACAACGTTTCGCCAGGCAACGCCGGTCAACTGCTGATTGTGTATGAGAAATCGGTTGGAAACTTTCCTCATGTCAACACGTTGTAGGTGTCGCCATCGCCGCCAACCTTGTGTGAATGCTCTGAAAAACTAACCATTTGCATATCACAGCATCTTCTTCCTGTCGGTTAAATTTCGCGTCTGTAGCACGTCATCTTCGTGGTGTAGCAATTTTAATGGTCAGTAGTGTAGTTCCGTAACACTTAATTGCGATAGACACTATGTCCCAGTGTACCATCAGCTGTTCTCCTGACTATGACATCCAGGAATGGCAAAATGCCACCGTTTTCCACTTCCATTGTGAATTTTATGTTAGGACGGAACGGGTTCAGATGCTAGAGAAACACAGGCAATCCGTCTATTCCATGGGGCCACACCACAAAAGTATCACCTACATACCGCCAGGACCAGGAAGGTTTGAGACTTGCCCACTGCAGTGCTTTTTCCTCAAAGTCTTCCACAAAATAGTTGGCCACCATGGGACACAGAGGACTTCCCTTGGCAACGCCGTCCACTTATTCAAAATTCCGTCGGGAAAGCATAAGAAGTCACATGAATTTCATTACTGCTAAAACTACTTGTAGAGCTATTCTCGCGTAAAACATTTACGGCACTTTTTGGACTTCTGCACTTAATAACCATGTGATTAATGAAAGGGCAAGTCCAAACCGGACTTGTGAACGTCTGTTAAGTTACCATTATTTATGTGAGACAAATGTATTGTCTGTCTACAACATTCCACACTCCCTATCGTCGCTATTCACAACGGTACTGCGCTTAGAACCAACAAAGGGAAACCTGTTGATACTTGTTCATGAAATCTGATTAGGTATCTACATTTTTGGTAGCAATTTCACATTCATAATTTCTTTTTTCCGTAATGAGATTGCGACGTACAGTCTTAACAGACTTACCACAGTTCACAAGACGATTGTAACCTTCGCAGATAGCCAGTGCTATAGCAAAAATTTCTCACCAAGGAGTATCATTCATTGTTTTGACAAAAATGCTAGAGGCTAACGTCATATTATTATGTTAACTAGACACTGTTGACAATCTTCGAAAGCTAGATGGGTCGGCCGTACTCAGTCAAGTGAGGATCAGATTATCGCAGGTAGTGTGAGTGACCCCACCAGCAGTGTACCCCACTGCTACCGGAGGATCCATGGCGGGGTACTCACCGAAACAATAGGACGAGGTCATTAGTACTTTGAAAACTCGCTGCTTCATTCCATGGCAAGGGATTAAGAAGAAGTGAAAAAGAGGGGGCGGGAGAAAGAAGGAGAAAAATTTGAGGTGCCAAGCAGTTATAAATTTCTGGAGAGGCACATTGTCTTTGCTGCTAGAATCCATTCCATTCCAAGGTGATAATCAATTAATGTACTAGTAGTTCAACGGGGTATGAAATAGATTCTGCATCCACTCACCTGGAGTAAGTTCTCCCTGAGATATCAAGAATAGGTTAATCCCAGAGGCTCATATACAGACAGCAGCCTTTACAGGATGTCCATTCTCGGCTCTTCAATGAAATGAACGAATAAGTTATGTTCATTAAAGCTAAAATTTGGTGAACGAACGAAATGGTGCTATGTTTAAGAGGTCAGTTTGCTGTCGATTTTCTCTGGTTTCCGAAATCACTTCAATTACAGTTGTGAATGTTTCAGCTACCTGCAGTCATTCCCCTCCTAATTGCTCATTAAAGATTCTGGTTCTTCATTCAAATGAGCTTCATTACGACAAGAGACGTTGAAATCTATCAGCAATCTCGTTGTTACAGTTTCTTTGTCAGATTTAAGCTTCTCTTCGAACCTCTACAATTTCGAAATTTAACTTTTGTAGTTTCATGTCAAAAAGGGATCGTAATGCAACAACCCTATAACTCTATACTCTGACGATGCAATAACTTCTCTGTTATCTTGAAAAAGTATTGCAATAAAATGAAATATTTTTACAAGTTATTATTATTAATCGCTCAAAGCTTTTGACAAAACAGAACTGACTACTTAATTGAAATTGTGGCGCTGAATGGGGTTTATTAGCTGTAACTACTGCTCAACCACTCACATACGATGTTTCTGATCTTGAACGTATGTATATGTAACCCACCTACTCACTAACTGCCCTTTGCAGTACACTGTAACAAAATTGCTGTTAGTTCTTTGAGTGTAAATATTCCTGCTTATAATAGCATTAAATTAGTCAGGAAATGTCAGCTCTGCTGAAATACTTATTGCTTCCTTTTCGTTTTTCAAACCATATGATTGCTATGGATTATTTATTAAGTATGCCATGGATTTTACACGTAAATAAAAGGATTTAATTACTCTAAATAGTATACTGTTCACAAACTTCAAAATTTCTCGACAATTATATATATAAGAATATATAAGAATAACAAATTGATATTGCAACTGACCACTGATTTCCAACCTGTGAGGTAGTTACTCCCTGAGGGATAAAGTGAAATTTTTTGAAGAATAAAAACAAAAGGATTCAATTTCGTTTTGGTCACAAAACTAAATAACTTCTAATAAATCACTATTTCTTAACATTGTGTCACTGGTTACTTATAGTAAGCTAACAATAATTACATTGTTTCCTTTCAAATACTAGTATTAACACATGAGACAATGTATGTATGAACATCATCTTCACAATTCCACCCCGTACTCATATACTTTGTACCATACATACTTAAATATCTCATAAAAATACCTTCTGCAAGTTGTAGATAATCTCAACATAGACCATAAATTGGTTCATTATTCACTATGCAACAATAAACTTATTAATTCACAGCACAATAGTAATTATGCAGTGGCTACCACACTATTGTAGGAACTACACAGTATTATTGTATTATAATTGTTGTTATTACTATAATTATCATTACTATTATTATTCTTTCCTTTCTCAGACATTATGTCTTGTTAAAAGTGGAAAGTTTCGCGGACCTTCATCAAGCGTGACTTCCTTTTCAGTGTATGGTATATGTTACATTGCATTTATATATACACTCCTGGAAATTGAAATAAGAACACCGTGAATTCATTGTCCCAGGAAGGGGAAACTTTATTGACACATTCCTGGGGTCAGATACACCACATGATCACACTGACAGAACCACAGGCACATAGACACAGGCAACAGAGCATGCACAATGTCGGCACTAGTACAGTATATATCAACCTTTCGCAGCAATGCAGGCTGCTATTCTCCCATGGAGACGATCGTAGAGATGCTGGATGTAGTCCTGTGGAACGGCTTGCCATGCCATTTCCACCTGGCGCCCCAGTTGGACCAGCGTTCGTGCTGGACGTGCTGACCGCGTGAGACGACGCTTCATCCAGTCCCAAACATGCTCAATGGGGGACAGATCCGGAGATCTTGCTGGCCAGGGTAGTTGACTTACACCTTCTAGAGCACGTTGGGTGGCACGGGATACATGCGGACGTGCATTGTCCTGTTGGAACAGCAAGTTCCCTTGTCGGTCTAGGAATGGTAGAACGATGGGTTCGATGACGGTTTGGATGTACCGTGCACTATTCAGTGTCCCCTCGACGATCACCAGTGGTGTACGGCCAGTGTAGGAGATCGCTCCCCACACCATGATGCCGGGTGTTGGCCCTGTGTGCCTCGGTCGTATGCAGTCCTGGTTGTGGCGCTCACCTGCACGTCGCCAAACACGCATACGACCATCATTGGCACCAAGGCAGAAGCGACTCTCATCGCTGAAGACGACACGTCTCCATTCGTCCCTCCATTCACGCCTGTCGCGACACCACTGGAGGCGGGCTGCACGATGTTGGGGCGTGAGCGGAAGACGGCCTAACGGTGTGCGGGACCGTAGTCCAGCTTCATGGAGACGGTTGCGAATGGTCCTCGCCGATACCCCAGGAGCAACAGTGTCCCTAATTTGCTGGGAAGTGGCGGTGCGGTCCCCTACGGCACTGCGTAGGATCCTACGGTCTTGGCGTGCATCCGTGCGTCGCTGCGGTCCGGTCCCAGGTCGACGGGCACGTGCACCTTCCGCCGACCACTGGCGACAACATCGATGTACTGTGGAGACCTCACGCCCCACGTGTTGAGCAATTCGGCGGTACGTCCACCCGGCCTCCCGCATGCCCACTATACGCCCTCGCTCAAAGTCCGTCAACTGCACATACGGTTCACGTCCACGTTGTCGCGGCATGCTACCAGTGTTAAAGACTACGATGGAGCTCCGTATGCCACGGCAAACTGGCTGACACTGACGGCGGCGGTGCACAAATGCTGCGCAGCTAGCGCCATTCGACGGCCAACACCGCGGTTCCTGGTGTGTCCGCTGTGCCGTGCGTGTGATCATTGCTTGTACAGCCCTCTCGCAGTGTCTGGAGCAAGTATGGTGGGTCTGACACACCGGTGTCAATGTGTTCTTTTTTCCATTTCCAGGAGTGTATATATATATGTTTGGATGTAGCTGTATTGCGTTGATGTACTGGTGAATATTGTGTGGTATGGCTCCTGTAGTTGATAGTATAATTGGTATAATGTCAACTTTATCCTGACTCCACATGTCCTTGACTTCCTCAGCCAGTTGGATGTATTTTTCAATTTTTTCTCCTGTTTTCTTCTGTATATTTGTTGTATTAGGTATGGATATTCCGATTAGCTGTGTTAATTTCTTCTTTTTATTGGTCAGTATGATGTCAGGTTTGTTATGTGGTGTTGTTTTATCTGTTATAATGATTCTGTTCCAGTATAATTTGGGTTCATCATTCTCCAGTACATTTTGTGGTGCATACTTGTATGTGGGAATGTGTTGTTTTATTAGTTTATGTAGTATGGCAAGTTGTTGATGTATTATTTTTGCTACATTGTCATGTCTTCTGGGGTATTCTGTATTTGCTAGTATTGTACATCTGCTTGTGATGTGATGTACTGTTTCTATTTTTTGTTTGCAAAGTCTGCATTTATCTGTTGTGGTATTGGGATTTTTAATAATATGCCTGCTGTAATATCTGGTGTTTATTGTTTGATCCTGTATTGGAATCATGAATTCTTCCATCTCACTGTATATATTGCCTTTTCTTAGCCATGTGTTGGATGCGTCTTGATCGATATGTGGCTGTGTTAGATGATACAGGTGCTTGCCATGTAGTGTTTTCTTTTTCCAATTTACTTTCTTCGTATCTGTTGATGTTATGTGATCTAAAGGGTTGTAGAAGTGGTTATGAAATTGCAATGGTGTAGCCGATGTATTTATATGAGTGATTGCTTTGTGTATTTTGCTGGTTTCTGCTCGTTCTACAAAGAATTTTCTTAAATTGTCTACCTGTTCATAATGTAGGTTTTTTATGACGATAAATCCCCTTCCTCCTTCCTTTCTGCTTAATGTGAATCTTTCTGTTGCTGAATGTATGTGATGTATTCTATATTTGTGGAATTTTGATTGTGTAAATGAGTGCTTCTAGGTCTGTGTTACTCCATTTCACTACTCCAAATGAGTAGGTTAATATTGGTATAGCATAAGTATTTATAGCTTTTGTCTTGTTCCTTGCTGTCAATTCTGTTTTCAGTATTTTTGTTAGTCTTTGTCTATATTTTTCTTTTAGTTCTTCTTTAATATTTGTATTATCTATTCCTATTTTTTGTCTGTATCCTAGATATTTATAGGCATCTGTTTCTTCCATCGCTTCTACGCAGTTGCTGAGGTTATCCAATATGTAATCTTCTTGTTTAGTGTGTTTTCCCTTGACTATGCTATTTTTCTTACATTTGTCTGTTCCAAAAGCCATATTTATATCATTGCTGAATGCTTCTGTTATCTTTAGTAATTGGTTGAGTTGTTGATTTGTTGCTGCCAGTAGTTTTAGATCATCCATGTATAGCAAATGTGAGATTTTGTGTTGGTATGTTCCAGTAATATTATATCCATAATTTGTATTATTTAGCACATTGGATAGTGAGTGCAGAGCGAGGCAGAACCAGAAAGGTCTTAATGAGTCTCCTTGGTATATTCCACACTTAATCCGTATTAGCTGTGATGTGATATTATTTGAATTTGTTTGAATATTATGTGTGGTTTTCCAATTTTTCATTTCTATGTTTAGGAACTGTATCAATTTAGGATCTACTTTGTATATTTCCAATATTTGTAGAAACCATGAGTGGGGTACACTATCAAAAGCTTTTCGGTAATCAATGTATGCATAGTGTAGAGACCTTTGTTTAGTTTTATCTTGATATGTCACCTCTGCATCTATTATCAGTTGCTCTTTACATCCTTGTGCTCCTTTGCAACAGCCTTTTTGTTCTTCATTTATAATTTTGTTCTGTGTTGTATGTGTCATTAATTTCTGTGTAATGACTGAAGTTAATATTTTGTATATTGTTGTTAGGCATGTTATGGGGCGATATTTAGCTGGGTTTGCTGTGTCTGCTTGATCTTTAGGTTTCAGATAAGTTATTCCATGTGTAAGTGTATCAGGGAATGTGTATGGGTCTGCAATGTAACTGTTAAATAATTTAGTTAGATGTGAATGTGTTGAGGTGAATTTCTTTAGCCAGAAATTTGCTATTTTATCTTTTCCAGGGGCTTTCCAGTTGTGAGTAGAATTAATTGCTTGGGTGACTTCATGTTGCAAAATTATCACTTCAGGCATTTGTGGTATCATCTTGTACGTATCTGTTTCTGCTTGTATCCACCATGCATGGCTGTTATGTTGTACCAGGTTTGACCATATGTTGCTCCAGAAGTGTTCCATGTCTGTTATGTTTGGTGGAGTGTCTATTTTAATGTGTGTGTTATCTATTGTCTGGTAAAATTTCTTTTGGTTTGTGTTGAATGTTTGGTTTTGTTTCCTTCTAGTTTCACTTTTTTTGTATCTTCTAAGTCGTTAGGACAATGCTTGTAATTTCTGCTTCTTTTCATCTAATTGCTCTATCGCTTCTTGTTGTGAGATTTTACCTAACCTTTTTCGTTTTTTGTCTGATATTTCATTTCTTATAAATTGTGTTAGCTGTCCGATGTCTTTTCTCAGTTTTTCTATTCTGATATGTAGCCTGTGTTGCCATGCTGGTTTTGTGGGTTTCTTCTGTGTGTTGGTTGGTTCTGATCTCTGCCTAGTGTGTATATTTAGTGTAGTGAGTGCTCTTATATAAACCAGTAGTTGTAACTCTTCCATAGTTGTGTTTTCATTTATTTTGTTGTGTATGATTGTGTTGATAGTTTTTATTGTTGTTTCGACTTGTGGGTTATTTGGTGGTCTATGCAAGAATGGTCTAATCTCTGTATTTGTGTCTTTGTATTCTATATATGTCAGCTGAAACTTTTCTTCTGTATCTAACATGTGTGTCACTTCGTGTTCTATTTGTGCTTGTTCTGGTGGCTGTCTTAAGATTTCGTTATCCTCTGACTCTTTAATTGATGCGTGTTGTTCTTTGTTTGTTTGCTCTGGGATGTTTGAGTCCATTACTGTATTTTCTTCTTCTTCTGATTGCACATAATTTTGTTCCAGTATTTGTTGTACTTGTTGTTTGATGTTTTCTAATTCTGACTGGGGTATCCTGTTATTTTTGATTATTACACGGATCTGATCAGCTAGTCGTTGTTCTGTTAAAAATTTTAATTCTGGGTATCTGGTAATAAATGTTGTGTATACTTGTGATCTGTATCCAGTTGTGTTGGTTCCTAGGTTTGTTGCTTGGTAATAACAGAACATGAGGTGTCGATTAACTTCATCTGACCATCTCATCCTCTGTCTTTGTTTTCCTTCTAGGGTGGTTGCAGGAAGCATATCCTGCAAAACACCTCTATTTGGATTTGAATCATTTTCCAGTTGGCTAGCAGTGTCGTTACCATTGTGGGTGGGCATAGGGTTCAAGCGTCGTCCCCGACCATGACGGCGCTTGTCCGAGGCATTTTTAGTTCTGTCCTGAACCAACTAATCACACTAAAAGGGGGGTTAGCCCTATTATTGGTTTGTTCTTTTCGTCGCCTTTTACGACTGGCAGAACATACCGGAGGCCTATTATTTTCCCGGGCCTCCACGGGATTTATTATTATTATTATTATTATTGGTGTCTATGGTCAGACACAACGGACCAACAGCTTGAAGTCTTCCAGTTTCTGCCACTTCAAAAGTAGGGAGTCAAGTACTAAGTGAGTGCAGTGCTTATATTTTAGCTTAGTTAATTTTAAATGGGGATGTACAGTATGGGTGACGCAAGTTTCGCTATCGAGAGGACTAGTGTAGATTAAGTATGTTTTGCAAGGAGTGTCTGCTCTCTTTTCTGAGAATGAATTGCAAGTAGCACTCATTGAGAATTACCTTGTTAGAAATAATCAGTGCCAACTGTCTCATTAGCTCTTGGTTTAATAAAACACTTATAAAAACTAAGTATTCAAAATTTTAAAAATTGAAGTGGTCAAAGAAAATTCTCTTCCGTCCTAAAGTTGAGATAGTCACAAATGTTGGTGATGTAAGGGAGAAAGGGGGGATGACTAGAAGCTATTATCCGATTTCATTCAGGGGTAATGGTCTCCGAAATGTTGCTAACTGTTGCAGCGGGCAGTTTGGCACCAGTCATCAAATCCTTCCTTTTTTTACAGAGAATTACCAACACAGATTAAATATTCACCATTTTTTAATCGTCACAGTCGGCTACAACAACTCTTTAGTGCATTCTTGTGGGCGTTTTCCGCCACAAGACATTGTGTTCACCATCCCACACCGTCCTACTCGTGAAATTGGTTTCAACAGGGTGCTAAATTCCTGAAAGTCTTGTACAATTTGCGTACCTAGACTCGCTCATTAACAAAGGGGAACATTGCCTTGTTAATCTCATACTTACCACCAAACTGTATTTCAGATCCATTCCACAAGTATATAATGCCTGTTCCAGTCAACCTTCATGTCTCCACAACCAGTGTTTTCGCTTATGCATAAAATATCGTCATCAATGGTTGTATAGCCGCCATTTTATATTTATCCATTGTGCATTCAAAGTAATGTTTTCTGTCACTCATGAGGGCACCAAATGATATGATTTCAAGTACCTCACTGATATATGTGGCATATCTTCTGACTGTCTTCTTCCTGCTGTATTAGCTGCCAATGACAGTGATCGCACTGTGTGTAGTTTAAGAGTGTGATGCTTGTTTGACTCCATCATCTAGATACAAACTTGTCACTTGTGATGATAACTGAGTGCAATCAAGGTAATATTGTAGAGTTGTTACTCTTTTAATAACTCTAGTTTTTCCTGCAACACTACACTGTCCTCGCAACAGATATACCACAAGATGACTCAGGCATTCTCTTAAGGTACTGAAAATTATACTTTGCCATAATTTCACGACTTAATAAATCATATGATGTTGGAGGGCTTTTAGCATGTTATTTTCCTGAAACTTACATCATGTGGAAGCAAGAAATTTTTATATTCATCTCAGTGAGAGAAAGTACCTTCTTGCTTTGTATTTTTTTCAGTCATGACACACATAAATGCATCCATTTTCTAATAAGATATGCAAACAATGTCATATTGACATCAGTGAAAGAAGGTGGCTAGAAACATTTTGAAAAGCTTGTCAGGGTATTGTGCTGATAAATGATTGTTAACAAAAACATTCCAAAAGTCGTGCCGTTTCCGAGTTATTTAGCATTGAGGTTAGCTAAATAGGTCGCTGCACGCGCTAATTCAATCACTTGCACGCCCTAAAACGCGGTAATGTACAGACATCTGTGGGACCGTGAGTTACCACTTGTTGGAATGCTCATTACCAGTTAAAATGTACCTTTTACGGAAGAGACAAATTTAGCCAGGTGAGCAAAAGCACGTTCATTAGTAGTTTGAGGAAACTAAACGAAGAACTTGTTTGGCGACATCACCTCTGGTAGGATGCTTGAACCTGCACGCGCAACGAGCTCATTGGCTAACTTCTATGCTAAGCAAATCCAGAACAGTGCAACATTTCGAATTTTTGGCTGAACAATCATTTCTCAGCGCAACATCCCCTGCAACACCCTTAAAAGCTTTTCAGATTGTTTCTAGCTACCATGAGCATAAATGTATTCCAGTTCACATGTATTTGTTCATTTATTTCAGCATCGTCCTCGAAAATTGTGTTCCAAATACTCTTTAGATTGACTATTGCGTACTTTTATACCACAATCAGTTGTTTGTGCCTTTGTCAAATATTCACAACACTTTGTAGGATGAAACAACATCATAACGACGAAATATGAAGGCGTTCATTGCGTGCAACCAAGTAACAATGGTTTCCACCAGATCACCGAAGTGGTGTAGGGCTTGACTAGCACTTGGATGGATCACCGTCCAGGTCTGCCGAGTACTATTGACAATTGCAGTGCAATCAGCCCTGGTGAGGCCAACAGAGGAACTACTTGATTGAGAAGTAACGACACCAGTCACGAAAATCGACAACGGCCAGGAGAGCAGTGTGCTGACCACATATCCCTCTATAACCGCATACGATGATCCCTATGGGCTGAGGATGACAGGGAGGCCGTTCGGTATTATTGGGTCTTCCAGGGCTGTCAGACGGTGTTTGTTTTCTAATCTTGTTTCACGACAGTGTGAACGGAATGCTTTGGCACATTGTCCATCCCAGAAACACTAAAATAGATCAACAAAAAGTAACAGCTTTTCTCTTTTCTGCAGTCAAATCAAATCTGTGACAGACCACTCTATTAGATCCCAGTTAGCTTCCTGCAGCTAGCAAGACAAAGGCTTAGAGTCACTACCAATGAAGGTCTAACTGTTTTAAAGAAACGTTGTGAATTTACAATACAATCTTTGGAGACTTTTCTGCATTTTTTAAAATTTTATTTTTGAGCAGCTTTTCTATCAGATCGATGGGATAGCAGCCTTTACTAGATTCTGGAATTTTGTTTCCCTATTTAATTCTGTTTCTCTCGAACCACCTTGACTCACAAAATGCCTTAAATGTTTTACATTTCCCATGGCAACAGCATTAGCCACGTTCTCAGTTAATGTTGTATGTGTACAATATGCCTGTCATTCTCCACTAGTCATTCTTTCTTCTGTCCACTTTATTTTCTTCCCCAGATTGTTCACATATTTTATTTAGCATGATGAGAAAACAGCCATCAGGCGCTCTACTAAACCAAAGCAAACTGGGTGATGTGGCACATTGGTGGGGGTTCACTCAAATCCACTTCTAGCCATCCGAGCTTGAGTTTTTGTGGCTTCTTGAAACCACTATATCAGGCAACTTTTTAAACAAGACCACATGAGTGTTCATTCCCCAGTCTTGTCAAAATCTGAATACCTGTTGCATCTCTCAATACCTCAACATCGACAAGACAAAATTTTGACCCTCCCTCATTTCTGTGAAAGTTTAAAAACTGTATATGTTAGAAAGTCTCATGGTTTATAAACCATGAAGAAATAAATAGATAATCCAGTTTAGACAAAATATTGTTTCCTTTCTTTATGGTGATAACATCAAAAAATTTTGATACATAATTATCAATTAATTTTTTATTGAACTTTTCATCATAAGTTGGATAATATGATTCTGATCCCTCAGAATTAGCTATAACATTTCTAAGGTTCTTGTGTAACTGTGCATGATTAGGATGCACCCAGCCATCTCCAATATTTGTGTTTATCTCCATGTTCTTGTTGGCAAGATTAAATTATTTTTAGTCTCCTCAATCACAGGGAATGAATAGAACCAATAACTCTCAACAATGTTAATGATTTATCAAGGATGAAATTTTTAAAACATTTCTAAAATAACTGTTACAGTAACACCACTAAAGTCAATTAAATTACCATTTTCATCAGTTTTGGTTACATCTAATTCCTGTATAAGATCAAAAATTGCGATAAATACAGGATAAAGTGTTTTATGAATTATTGACCCACCAAATTCAGTATTAAGTTTGAATAAAGCAATAATATCAGTTTCTCTGTGAAAATGCTCATGATGTTTCACAAACAATCCATTCGCCAGAATTTGTATATATTAATTCAAATGGAATAATTTTAGGAACATCATTAGCAACTGCTTTTGTATTCACTTCTATAATTTGCCACTAAATCCTAGTACATTTCCAATGGTGTCTTCTTTATCTATATATAACTTAACATTACTTACAATAATAATTCTGTTTAAAATTTCATCTGCTGTAATTATTATATTAGGCTTTTTTGTATGAAGAAATTTTTCTAAATTTTTTAAACTATGCTGACTTACATGAATTTCTCTCATTTCTCATTCGGTATATAATTTATTATTTTTTCACATAACATTTCAAGTTAGAAAATCTTTATAAAAATCAGCTGGTGCAACACTATTATAACTTTCTTGTACAGACACAGTCAATCTTTTTTTGAGAACAGATGAATTATCACTCAGTTGAAATAGGCAACTCATGTACTACTAAAAATTTAATTAACTCAATGAAAATGGGTTGAGAACCAAAAATTAGAATTCCACAGAATAATTTAAAAAATAAACATGGTAAGATTTTCCTACATCCTATTCAATGTACAATAATAGGACCTAGTGGCTTAGGAAAAACAAGTTCAGTGATATATTATTATATTCTTGCTCCAGGATAGTTGAACTGGAATAAAATTGGTCATTTGTATGTTTATTCAAAAAGTTTTGAGTAACCAAAATACTAATAATTTATAAAAAGGTGTAAAAAATGAAAGTTTAGCATAATGAAAAAGTTGATAGTTTTATTGAAAATATGATAAAGTTATTGCATTAGATCAGTGTCGCGATAATCCAGTAGTATTATTTGATAGATTTTATTCTTGAAAAATAGAATGTAATTAGAGAATATGTTACTAGAGGTGGACATAAGGGAATAGATTGTTGTTATTTAGCTCAGGCATATTGAAAACTATCAAAACAATTAGAGATGATCTTAATATTATAAATATTTTCAGACAAGAGGACACAAATTTAAATCATATCTATCCTGAGCGTGATAATTTTAAATAAATGTGTAGTAAATGTTGGAATGACCAGTTTAGATTCCTTACAGTAGATATGACTAGAAATCCAAATGAATGGAAATTCAAGATAATTAAAAAACAGTCTTGATCGCAAATACGAAACCAGTCACTCTATGCGATCAAGACTGTTTTTTAATTATCATATTAATATAAGATAATAATAATGCATTCAAACATTTTAGGAAGTTCAAGAGCCAAAACAACATTGCACATGTTTTAAACATTAAATAAAATGTTTAACATAAATTATTAAAAATATTTTGTTAACGTTTTTTCATCTCTAATAAATGTTTGCAAAATATTACCTGGAAGTTGTTAAAAAAGCCAGACAAAATAGAAGAGTAAAGGAACAGTTAAAAGAGGAATTTAAAAAATGGAAAAAACAACCAAGAATGGAATATGACAAATTTAAAGAAGCAGGTCAACTAGTTATTGGTGCAATAAAACAAGTAAAACAAGGAATTGTAGGGTTAGGTGATATACTAAAAGTGATTGAAGAAAGTAGAGAATTTGAAAAGACAAATGGTACTTGTAATTTAGAGGAATTTAATGATTTCTGTCAATTACACAATATGAAACTCCATAGTCTGACTACACACTTAGCGAATCAGAAATACCAGATTTATTAATGAAATATAAACAAGAGATCTCAAAATATATCTGCAATTTAGAGTGCTGTTAAAAACAAGAAGAGTGAAAAACAAATATAAGAGAAAGACTGCTACAACATATCAACCATTGTAAAGATACAGTTTTTGGATTAAGACTCATCAGTCCATTTAAATTTGTTTGTAAATTGTTAGAGGATTTCAATGGGGATAAATCAGGAATTGGTGATGGGACAGATGGACTGATGACAGCTCTAACTAAGAAACAGACTACTACAAATGATGCTGTTGATCTATCTAATTATGGAGATATACTATACCATTCAGAAGCATTATATTCATAATGGCTTCATAAAAGAAATTGTTGATGATTGTTTCCAAAATTAGCAACCGATTTAGATTCGAGTATAGACAAGAAAACAGGTGAAGAATTACCTGAAAAGTATACAGAAAAACCAGTTCAGTATGTTTGGATGAATGGTGTCTGTCAGTGAATCGATAGATTAGCAGTAATTCACTGAAAAATATTAGGTGGAAATAAGAATTATCATAGCTGAAAAGTAAGAATAACACAGATGTTAAACGAATAAATTTAGTGACTTCATATTCATCAATCTGAAAAGAATTCCATATTTAATTAGATTTGTGAATAATCTTCCTCACATGTTTTGAAAAGTGAAAAGCATGGTAAAGGTACAGTCAATTGGGTTTTAAGCAACTTATCAATTCCACAGATGCATCTACCAGGCTATTCGTATGGTGAGCCATTTACGAAAATAGAATAAAAACTAGCACATGATAATCCAGAAATAAATAATGCAAAAATGTTAAAAACATGATATTGCCTATAGAGGTAATAAAGATTTGCAAAGCAGACAAAGAACTTCAGTTGGCTGCTAAAAAAGAATGAATGCTTCTGACACTTTATTAGGTGAAAAATTAGCTGCAACTGCTGTTACGGGAATAATGTACGGAAAACGAAAATTATTTTGGGGTTTGGTGTGGATGAAAATGATTGGGGAGTGTCAAAATCTCAATCCTTATAAATTTTTATCTATATAAAAGAATAACTTCAGCATTGTCCATACAAGGGAACCAAGTGGCGAAACTAAATCAAAATGAATTGAAATCAACGTCTAAATGCAGAATTAAAAGACTAGAGTTTTCTTTATCCATATTTAAATGACTTTCAAAAGCAGCAGAAAGACACTAAAATCTATATAGGCCAAAATTTACTTCTAATGTTACCTATACTCTTTGCAAAAGAGTTGTATGATTATCTTTCAAAAAAAAGAAAAAACAGGTTCTGGATTAACAAAACATGAAGAAGGATTTCTAACACTAATTTTTGCAGCATTAGCCACTGCTGGTTCATTAGCTGGCACATCTGCTGCAAGAGCAAATGCAGTAATAAACAAGAAAAAAGCTGATAAATAATTAGAAGAACAAAAAGGACATGATTCAGCAATGGGAAAGAAAGGAAGTGAAGTAAAAAAGTAAAAAAAATTCGAAAAAATAATTCAAAAATATAATAAACCTTTACATAATTTTGACATAGAAGAGTTAGTTAAACAATCAAAAATTAAAAAGTTATATGGTGTGTTCATGATTGATGATTTACCCAGCAAACCAAAGAATTGTGAATGTGGAATAGTAAATTCAGAAACATTCAATAATGTTTATACTAATTGTATTTGTTATTATAGGAATAAAGAAATGAAATTTGTTTTTGATTCATTTGAAGCAAATATACATAAGCAAATAGTTAACTATTTGGGAAAAATGATCTATACTACAATACAAAATTTTAATGAAGTAATTTGTGGTCATTTGTGTCTGTTTGTTTTAAACCTGTTGTCAGATAATTACTCATTTAATACATTTTGAATTTAATAAAAATAAGTTCCCCACTCATACAGTTATAGTCAGTAGTGACTTTAATCTACCCTTGATCTGCTGGAAAAAGCCAGTGGCAGGCACAAAAGTCATCCAAAATTGTACCGAATGCTTTCTCAGAAATTTATTTTGAACAGTTAGTTCATGAGCCTACTCGAAGTGTAAATGGTTGCGAAAGCATACTTGACCTCTTAGCAACAAATAATCCTCGACAAATAGCGAGTATCGTTGCGAATACTGGGATTAGCGAACACAAGGCAGTAGCTGCTAGGCTGAATACTGTAACTCCTACAACCATCAAAAAGAAACACAAAGTATGAGGGGGGACCCAAAAATAACCGGAATTTCTTTCTAGAAAGCATATACTTTATTGTTTTCAAATACAACCTTAATCTCCTTCGAAGTACTCTCCATTAGCGTTAATACACTTGTCCAAACGTTCATTCCAGTGTTCGAAGCACATTTTAAATTCGTCCTCTTTGATATCTGCTGGCACTTTCATGACATTGCATTGTACGTCTTCCACATCCGCAAAACACTTCCCTCTCCAGTCTCTTTTTATCCTCGGGAATAGGAAGAAGTCCGAGGGTGCTAAATCCAGCGAATAGGGCGCGTGGATCAAGGTAGTCGTCTTCGTTTAGGCCAAAAACTGGCGAACGCTGAGAGCCGTGTGCGCGGGAGCGTTGTCGTGATGCAGGAACCACACGCCAGAATCCCACAAAACCAGACGTTTTCGCGACAGACTTCTGCGTAGCCGTATCATAACCTCCAAATAGAATTGATGGTTTACTGTCTGGTTTTCAGGGGCAAATTCAGAGTGTACGATCCCTTTGATGCCAAAAAAACTGATCAACATCGTTTTCACATTCGATTTCACTTGTCGAGCTTTTTTGATCGAGGTGAGCCAGGTGACTTCCATTGTGATGACTGTTGTTTACTTTCTGGATCGTACCCATAGCACCATGACTCATCACCTGTAATGATTACGTTGAAAAAATGTGGATCATCTTTGAACCTGTCCTTCATTTCGAGCCAGGCTTGAACGTGACGATCCCTTTGATCTCCTGTAAGAAGCTTCGGCACGAATTTTGCTGCCACTCTTCACATCCCCAAATCGACGGTCAAGATGCGCTGAATTGAGCTCCAGGATAACCCGGACAAGTTCTCGAGTTGGTCGATTGTCCTGTGTCGATCTTCACTGATGAGATCATGGATGTTGTCGATGTTGTCTTCGCTTTGAGCAGTTATAGGTCGACTGGAATGGGGCTGATCTTCAACCACCATTTCTCCCTTTTAAACCGAGAAAACCATTCGTACACTTGCGTTTTACTAAGGGCATGGTCTTTGTAGGCTGTCTCAATCATCGCAACAGCTTCTGCTGACTTCTTGCCGAGCAAGAAACAAAAGTCCACTGCCACACGTCGTTCGTAAGAACTAGCCATTTCTTCGTGTCACGTCTGCACTGTATGCACACTCAAAGAACTGCCAAAGAAACCACACTTCTCACTGTTGGGTGACGCCAAGTGGCAGAATGACTCAGCAGACCTCGTACTACAACCCTCTGGCGGCGGAACCTGCTACTACAGGTACATGATGTGCAGCATTACGATTTCGGTTACTTTTAGGTCCCCACTCGTATATCTATTTAAAAAATCCGATAAAAATGCTCTTAACACCATTTTAAGAGACAGTATGCACTGCTTCCCATCTCATCATGTAAGTGTAGATAAGTTGTGGACTGATTTCAAAGAGATAGTGTCGACAGCAATTGAGAGATATATACCACATAAGTTACTAAGCGATGGTATTGATCCTCCATGGTACACAAAACGGGTCAGATAGCAGAAGCAGCGAAAAAAAGGATGCCAAATTTAAAAGAATGCAAAATCCCCAAGATTGGCAAAGTTTTGCAGAAGTTCGAAATATAGCACGTACTTTAATGCGAGATGCTTCCAATAATTTCCACAACAAAACTGTCTCGAAATCTGGGAGAAAACCCACAGAGAGTCTGGTCATACATAAAGCACACCAGTGGCAAAACGCAATCAATACCTTCACTACACGATAACAAGGGTGAATATCATGATCTGTATTTAAAACTGATGTTCAGTTATTGTCTGAAAATTTTACAGAAACTTGTATAAAAGCATGTGATTTAGACTAAAAGCGTGTCATTCACGCCTGTCTTGCTCTTTTGCTGCACACCATCATGGGATACACAGTTAAAAATGACTAAAGAACCACTAGAATAATTACATGATTATGATATGATTTTAATGGTTAAAAAAGGAATAAGAGATGATATATCACAGTGTTGTAAAAGATATTTAAGAGCAAATAATAAATATATGAAACATTACAATGTAAAAGAGATATCAAATTATTTGGCATATTAAGATGCAAACCGTTTATATGGTTATGCTATGAGTCTATATTTACCATAGGTTGTATTTGAATGGGATGAACCAAATAATTTTGACCGTACTGAAAATACTGAGATTTCAGATACTGCTAAAATTGGATACATTTTCGAAGCGGATCTAGAATATCCAAAGGAATTACATGACTTACATAAAGATTTGCCCTTAAATCCTGAAAGTAACAATGTACCTAACACTAAAGAAAGCAAATTGTTAACTACTCTCAGATAGATCTTAAACAGTAACTGTCTCTAAGAATGAAAATAACAAAACTACATTGTCTTGAAATTCGATCAATCAGACTTGTTGAAGAAATATATGGACTTAAACATAGAAATGAGGATGAAAACGAAAAAATATTTCGAGGAAGATGAGTAATTCAGTGTTTGGGAAGACAGTGGAAAATATAAGAAACAGGACATAAAATTAGTCTCACATGGTATAAAATATGGTAAATTAATAGCAATGCCAAACTCTAAAGGACGAACTATATTTAATGAAAATCTTGCCGCTATTCATATGAATAAAACAAGAATCACATTTAATAAACCCATCTATGTTGGTATGAGTATACTCGATTTATCCAAAGAGCTCATGTATAATTGTCAGTATAGAATAATGAAACCAAAATGTGGAGAAAATATTGAGTTCCGTTGCCAATTTTCAGTTACATTTACAATAAAAAGACTAAAGATTTCTATGAACACATGAAATCGATGATTTATTACTTTGATATGAGTGATTATCCTACAGATAATATTAATGGTATTCCACAATTAAACAAGACAGTTTTAGGATAATGAAAGACAAATGTAATGGAAAAATGGAAGAATTTTGTGGTTTAAGAGCAAATATGTATGCTTACAAAGTTGGTGATAAAATAAAGTCAAAATCTAAAGGTGTTAAGACATGTATTGTTAAAAACAGAATAAGAATAGAAGATTTTAAAGATTGTTTAATTAACAATGTATAACAATACAAAACAACGAATTTCATTCAAAGTGAAAAACATGAAATCTACACAGTCCAGGTAAACAAGAAGGCATGGACTCATGATGATAAAAGATATGTACTGAAAAATAAAATAAATATATTACCATATGGACATTACTCATTATCAGCATTTCCTGTATAGTTTCCACATTCATAATCATTATCTTCTTAAAATAATAAAGGCCTTAATTCAGGTGTGTTATACATCCTTTCTGTTATCTTTCCAACAGTATAAACCCCTGTAGAATTTTTGTTCTTGTTTTGAGTCCATTTATAACAATTATAATTTAGTAACAAAAATTTATTTCTATATAAATGAAGGCTCCACTTCTTTGGTCTTGTTTAACATAAACATAAAATCCATACCATATTTATTATACAAATGAGATAAATTTATTAGTAGATCTTTATTGTACTCTCTGTCTTCTATATCTCTAGCTAATGAGTGAGAATAATGAATAGACTTTAATATAATTTTGTAATATTTTTGGTAAATTTATCATTTACAAATTACAGTTTGCTATTTTTACAGTCCCATATTTCTATATCACTTCCCTCATAACTAACAAATCTTATTTCGTATTCTTATTCTCTATAAGTTTGCTTTAATACGTCAGTACTGGCGGTATTGTTCTGACTTCTCAAATATTATATAGAAAAGATAGTTTAAAATATTCTTTGTAATTACTACATTCAACTTGTTTCTCTTTTGGTTTATTATTCCTCTCAACAAAAATGTCAAATTTAAATTCATCAAAAACATTAGTCATATTTATAAGATTAAAAATTTATAAACTTATGACATTTTTAATCTATATAAATGAAATCCTTTTTTAAGAAGATCAACAAAGCAAGCAGTTCTAATTCTTTTAAAAAGATTAGTGAATTAGAAGTCATCGAATCATATTATATTACGGGTTGTAAAATTTGAATACTAGATATGGATAAGAAGATGTATGGTGTATGATAATAATTTAAAATTATTTTGCCAAACTTGTATTGTAAATTAATTAGCAGTTACGAATTTCAATTTTTTGAACATGGGAATATTAAACTGAAATTGAAAGAAGGGAAGGAGCTTCATAATTATGAATTTCATGATCTGGAATTTTTACTCTGAAACTGACTGTGCATAACTTTACTTCAAAAGTAGTGAAAGTATAATTTCAGTTAGCTTATTAAATTTATATCTGTATACTTCGAAAGTAGTTGAAAGCATAATTTCAACTACCTTGCAGTTTGCGCTCATGGGGTGGAATGAGTGTGTAAATTGAGTTTTTACGATTTTTTATACATAAAATACCTCACCTTGTGAAAGTGGGCCTGTGACCCCAAGTATACTCTACCCACAATGCAGTACACATTTCACTGATAACGATGGACGTTTTAATATATTCGTCAGTTTATTGTCATGTAGCACTTAATTACACAAACATTCACAATTTATTTAAATATCCAACAAAATATACCAAGTTCATCACAGTGACTCCAACTATGGCCTGCGCTATTTAATTTTAATGTCACTGACATATGTGACGCTGATACAGACGCGCATACATCTTACCGAAACGGAAGCGAGCTAGAGCAATGCCAATCGACTACTGTGCATTACTACATAACAAAGAGCACATAACTGAAGATAATAACGTAGAATAACTAAATGGCAATAAATAATAATAAAAACATTGACACTGCAATTAAAACATGTGAGGGACATGCATACTGACCAAAAGAAATCGCAACACCACAAAATAATTATTGTAGAGAAATGAAATTGCTGGACTACATTTTTCTAGTTAACGTATATAAGTGATTAACGCTGCAAGATCACAGTTTAATGTAAGTGCTAGATAAGCTATTGCGAGTGTAAAATGCTGGTACATTAACAACATGTGTAACCACCAGAATGTTACATAGAAGCACGCAAATTTGGATGCTTGTGTTGTACAGGCGCCAGATGTCAGTTTGTGGGATAGAGTTCAATGCCTGTTTCCCTTGGTCGGTCAATATAGGGACGATTAAAGCTGTTTGTACATCACGCTGGAGTTGTCTGATGATGCCCCATATGTGCTCGACTGCAGACACATCTGGTGATTGAGCAGGCCAAGGCAACATGTGCAGCGTGTTGGGTGACAACAGCAGTATGTGGGTGAGCGTTATCCTTTTGGGAAACACCCCTGGGAATGTTGTTCATGAATGGCTGTACAACAAGTCGAATCACCGTACTGACGTACAAAATCGCATTCCGGGTGCGTGGAATGACCACGAGAGTGCTCCAGCTACCATACAAAATCGCACTCTGAACCATAACTCCAGGTATAGATCCAGTGTATCTGGCACGCAGACAGGTTCGTTGCAGGCCCTCAATGGCCTCCTAACCAACACATGTCCGTCACTGGCACCGAGGCTGAACCAGATTTCTTCAGAAAACACTACAGGCCTCCACCCTGCCCTCCAATGAGCTCACGCTTGACAAAACTGAAGTTTCTGAATGGATTAGCAGATGGTAGCAGCCGTGGTGCTCAACTTTTCTATCAGGAGAGATTTCCGGAGAGACGGCGCCCCGATCGGAGGACGTTCAAAGTAACTGATCGTCGTCTTAGGGCGGCGGTAGGCCTACAAGATCGATGACACGACGGCTGGACGGGGAACTTCTTCTTGCAGTTGACAACACTAGGGTCAGCGTAAGACGATTAGCTGCAACAAGTAATGTTAACCATATGACTGTCTGGATAGGGCTGCATGAGAAACTGCTACATCTGCACCATGTACAGCGTGTGCAGACACTATCAGCATCTGATTTCCCTGCACGGGCATTATTCAGCAAATGGTTCATTCAATAACGTGTCAATTCTCATTTCAGAGCAAATATGCTGTTCACGTATGAGGCTTCGTTTCAAAGTGATCAAATCGTAGTTTTTCGCGTTCAGCACTTATGCGATGCCGAGAATCCTCACGAAACTGTGAAACACGTCATCAGCAAAGATTTTCTGTCAGTATTTGCGCCGGCATTGTTGGTGACTGTTAGGACCTAATGGTCTTCGATACATGCACAACGGAGAAATTTACCGTGATTTCTTAGAGAATACTCTACTTGTTCTGCTATGTGCCTTTACGGGTGCCACAAAATACTCGTATGTACTTCACGCACGATGGAGCTCCTCCTGATTTTAGTGCTACTGGCTGTAGTCTTCTACAACTGATTGTGTGACGGATGTGGATAGGTAGAGATGGACCAATTCTTTAGCCTTCACGTTCTCTGGAATAAATCCACTAGACTTTTATTTGTGGTTGTATTTGCCCGTTTTGTGGAAAATACGCAATTCTCCAGGTATACATCAGCTCCTCAGATATTCAATGCGAAGGTGAGGCGATGCATGTATCTATGCTAACAGAGAGAGTTTTGAAGATTTCGTTTAGGAAAGTGGTTCATAGCGTACTGAAACGTTCTCTTTCTGTGTAACTCCAGCGACAAATGTGTCGAAGAGATGTATAAACTAAGCTCTGACATGGAAAGAAAGTGTTTCCGGCTCCATGTTCGTACAACATGTTTTCCTCTTTTACGTGCGAGGAGCGTTTCCTGAGAGTATGTCCATACCTTTTTATTACACCCTATGTAAGTCGAAGAAGTTCTAAGAAATAAATTTGTGCGAACAGAGCTGCCTAAACTTTAGATGGATTGACTTTCACTTGTGTATTTCGCTCCTTTCGCTGCACCATCTTACCTCAGACTAAATTTTGAGTGTATGCAGCATTTTAGTTAATCACTCGTAACTTTTATTTTATTTCCACACAATTCTGGTGTGTCTGTTTCTTATCTTATTCCTTTTTATTTGGCTATGGCATATTTGCTACTTAAAAATGAGAATGGGTACATTTTATATCCATAGCCAAGATATAAGAAAGTTAATAAAAACTGTAGAAAATATGGTCAAATTGATTGAATGGTGGAATGCAAAAAGTAAGTTTATTCACATCCTACTGTAGTGAGTATAATAATAAAAATATCATGAAAAGATGCGTTCCCCCTAAAAATCGTGAAGCGTGAGGACTTTTAACGATTCATTAGGAATTACAGTACTGGTCTTCTACGTAGCTGCCATTACCTGTGGACTGGTTAAAACATGTGCTTTCTCTGTAACTTATAACACGTGTGCGAAAATATGTAGTTTGAATTTCAAAACATTTGCAGGTTTGTTGGACTTTCTACTTTACATACACTCATTTTGGCATAAGCTAGTGTTAAATCTGAATCTTCAAATGATACTTCAGTTTAATAGTAATTGTCGCAGCAAAATCTGAGAAGGACTTCTGGTATTCGTATACGTGCCCTGTTAAGAAAACAAGTGGTCTTTCTGTGTAAATGTCACTTACAGCCCATTTAAGTCTAAAGTAACACACGAAACACAAGACCAAAGCAAAATTTAGTGTTCATAGTGGAGTACAGTGTGATACAAATTGAAACGTGGATAGATATAAAGTCCAACATTACACTGGAATCATATGCTCGAATTGATTTCATGAATTACCTGCAGGGAAATCCTTCATAACAACACGGTCTGCGAAAATAATGCAATAAACGTGTAATCTGAACCATCGTCAAATATTTCATTTTCATTATCTGCAGACTTGTCGAAGACTTACCTTCGAAAGAAGAGACGATAACAAAAGTTTCAAAAAGAAGATGAATTTTTCCGGTGATGCCGCTACTACCATCTAACAAAAACTAACGCCTAACGACCCGACAGACATTTGCGGGAGCCGTAAATATACGTCTGACACCGCGGAATATCATCATAACTGGCGCCACGTCATGTTACGTCCGCCACACATACCCATTTCCCTCAAGCTTCGTAACATTACGTCAGCTGCACGCTAATTGTACTGCTGATTCGCCCAGGACCTGACGTATCACACCATTTCCCACTCTGTCGCTACCGACAAGTAACTGAAACAAAAGGAACCACGACATCCTTCCGCACGAAATGTACAGTGAAGAAATAAAATGTTATAACTGACATGTAAGCTGTAATATATCATTACTAGTAATACCTTGCAGAACGACAATTCTTTTGTCGACCGAATGAAGACTATGACGGTTCTCTATGAGACATTATTAGATACAAGCATATATTTAGGCTTTCAACAACGTTCCACATAACAGTGAACAGTATTCACGTAATCTGGCCGTTGTGAGTGAATAGCTGCGGGGGAAACGTCGATGTGTCCTAGCACCATAATATTTAACAGCTCAAGCAACAACGGCAGTCACGCCTTTGCGGTGCTAACAGCGTTAGGAAGAAGTGGACTAATTTTTGGGGCGGTGAGCTCACTTGCTGGTAACGCGCAGGCCGTCACAGGGCGCGCGCCCCCTGTATCCGCCGCACGCCGGATGTAAGCCGTGCGAGCCCTATCGGCGCCAGTCGCGCACTGGCTTTGTGCCCAGCCAATCACGTCGCTGCTATCGCGCTGCCAGCCTGCTCGTAATGCCCTCTGACAACAGGCAGCGCACGCAGATTTCCCGTCAGCCGCTGTGTTGACGCACAACAACACACTTCTCATTTTTATTCGTTCCGCCGTGCCTAAGTACACAATGCGCTTGCCAGCTTGCGCGCATTTGCGGATCTGTCGGACGTAGCCATCTTCTTTCTGTATATTTGCTCGGCTTCAGCCTCTTGTTTATTTGCCGTATACCGTAAGAGGTAAAATGCCAGTATTCTGAATAAAAGGACTGTAGTGTGAATCATGATACGGCATGCCACATTTATTTACACGTAGCCTCCGGAAATCAGTAGGCGAGAGGACTTGGATGGCTCATCAAACAAATATACCACTGATCCGCCTAGGACCTGATGCAACACTCCATTTCCCGTACTGTCGCTACCGGCAGAGAGCTGTAACACAAAGGAATCAATATGTTCTTCCACAATTTCCCTAGTGAATATATGGAAAAAAGCATTTGTTGAAGAATATCTTGTCAACACTACGAGCTGTATTTAAATGTGTAATAACTAAACCATTACTCGAGTGTAGAACCCATCGTCATACACACAGGCAGCTTGTTTTAACTTTAGACAGCAAATATCTCGAAAACGACGCATTATACGAAAAAAATGTTGCGGGTAACAAGCGTTAGTAAAGGCGAGATCTGTCTGTGCTACAGCTGTCCGGCTCCTAACCACTCCTCCTGCGTGGGTGGCACCAGCTTTGTATTTTCATACGGGAACCACCCCCCCCCCCATTTTTATACCATATTCGAATTCTACGCCAAAAAATACGTACGGTTTACCCAAACCATTATTTCCCATTCGCAGCAGACGCCACTATAATGGACAAGTATCAAGCGTGCTGTTTTTCCAATTAAGAACCGACGCTTTTGATTCTACATTTCATTTACTATGTAAATCTACATCTACATCTACATGGATACTCTGCAAATCACATTTAAGTGCCTGGCAAAGGGTTCATCGAACCACTTTCACAATTCGCTATTATTCCAGTCTCGTATAGCGCGCGGAAACAATGTACACCTTTATCTTTCCGAACGACCTCTGATTTCCCTTATTTTATCATGGTGATCGTTTTTCCCTATGTAGGTCGGTGGCAACAAAATATTTTCGCATTCGGAGAAGAAAGCTGGTGGTTGGATCTCGTGAGAAGATCTCGTCGCGACGAAAAACGGCTCTCTTTTAATGATGTCCAGCCCAAATCCTGTATCATTTCTGTGACACTCTCTCCGATATTGCGTGATAATACAAAACGTGCTGCCATTCTTTGCACTTTTTCGATGTACTCCGTCAGTCCTATCTGGTAAGGATCCCACACCACGCACCAGTATTCTAAAAGAGGACGGAAAGCGTATTGTAGGCAGTCTCCTTAGTAGGTCTGTTACATTTTCTAAATGTCCTGCCAATGAAACGCAGTCTTTGGTTAGCCTACCCCACGACATTTTCTATGTCTTCATTCCAATTTAAGTTGTTCATAATTGTAATACCTAGATATTTAGTTGAATTTACGGCTTTTAGATTAGACTGATTTATCGTGTAACCGAAGTTTAACAAATCCCTTTTAGCACTCATGGTAATAACCTCACACTTTTCGTTATTTGGGGTCAACTGCCACTTTTCGCGCCATTCCGATATTTTTTCTAAATCGTTTTGCAGTTTGTTTTGATATTCTGATGACTTTGTTGATAAACGACAGCGTCATCTGAAAACAACCTAAGACGGCTGCTCAGATTGTCTCCCAAATCGTTTATATAGATAGGAAACAGCAAAGGGCCTAAACACTACCTTGGGGAACGCCAGAAATCACTTCTGTTTTACTTGATGACTTTCCGTCAATTACTACGAACTGTGACCTCTCTGACAGGAAGTCACAAATCCAGTCGCATAACTGAGAAGATATTCCATAAGCACGCAATTTCACTACGAGCCGCTTGTGTGGTATAGTGTCAAAATCCTTCCGGAAATACGAAATCGATCTGAAGTCCCTTATCAATAGCACCCAACACTTCATCGCTGTGTTCTGACAGTTGATACCGATGTTCAAACGTTACTAAGTGTAGCAAACGTGATTGTACAGTACAAATAATATGGCTAGACACTGGCATTTCAGGCAAATAAGCTACTTGTATGGTAGATTAGTTCTCTGTTCACTACAGGGTTGATGGCAATGATTTCCCAATTCATCTGAACACTTGATCTCGGTGGCTGCTCTCGAACAACGCCGTTAGGATGACTGATTTCGGTATTGTGTTTCCATCCAGCCACCGTAACTCTTGTATTACGGGTAGAATACAAACCAAAACCATTGTAATAAGGTAAAAATGTCCATACAGTGATAGTGACAGGCCCAGCTGCCATGGATGCTCAACGACATCAAGCGTTCCAATGGTGATCGAAGTGTGAGCAAGGGGACTCACGGAAATCTAGCAATTCGATGGGAACACAAGACTATTACAGCCACGTCGTTGTGCCTGGATCATGTTAAAAGTAGTTCCTAATGCTCCTCTGTGTTTGGTACGCGGTTACGAGAGTTCAGATTCAGAGTTTGTTTTGCGCATGATCTCCCCTTTCTGAAGCCTCCGTGGAACTCACCAATTTTTGGATTTAGCTGTTTTTCCACTCTGTTCAGCAATATTTTTTAGAATACCTTTTAGATCAATGGCCAACGGCCTTGCCGCACTAGTAACACCGTTTCCCGTCAGATCGCCGCAGTTAAGCGCTGTCGGGCTGGGCTGGCACTTGGATGGGTGACAATCTGCTATGTCGAGCGCTGTTGGCAAGCGGGGTGCACTCAGCCACTCAGCCCTTGTGAGCGAACTGAGGACCTGCTTGATTGAGAAATAGCGGCTCCGGTCTCGTAAACTGACATACGGCTGGGAGAGTGGTGTGCTGGCCACATACCCCTGCATCAGCATCCAATGACGCCTGTGGTCTGAGGATGACACGGCGGCCGGTCATTAGCGTTAGGCCTTCCAAGGTCTGTTAGGACGGTCTGTTAGTGATATTCCTCTCTAGTTACCACCCTCTGACTTACCTCCTTTTGTGTGTATTACTGCCGCGACGTCCATCCTTCTGGAAGCTGCTCCTTTTCCAAAAATTTTCTTACAATGTTGTCAGATCGATAACTGTATTCTCGTTCGCACACTTCCAGAGTCCTGCAATGATGCCACCTTCTCCAGGAGCTCTATTATTCTTCGAGGTGTTAATGATGTCCCTAAACTTTTCTAAACTTGGTGGTTCTGAGCCGGGATTTCGGTTCTTTCTGCAATATATGTCATTGATACAGATATAAATAATATGTAAGTAAACTTACGTTTTACTGTTACACATGCGACTGTACGTATCGATATACTTACAACAGTTTGTTGTCCTATATCACAGAGGTCACTGATGACGGGTTCTATACTTGAATGTCGATTAATTTACAATTAACGAGCACGCATTTAATGTAGAGATGCATAATAGATACCAGTGACGATGAGTTCTACACCCGAATACCAATCTGACTATTAAGTATTTAAACACAGCTCACGCTGTTTACTGGATACCCTTCAACAAATATTTCTACGCTGCGGAGCACCAAGTGTTCAAGATTTTGCGAAGCAAGTACTGTTGATGCACACATTCTAAGCCAGCAATTTTTCCTGAGTATGAATGAGGACAACAGTTTACAGGGACATCATCATTCGAAGGAATATTACGCTTTAGCGTTCAGTAGACAATAATCCCAGTAAACACGGATCATTATCTGAGAGCAAGCAATGTGGTTACGACACTAAACTCAAACTCAGAAATGCTGGTATGAAAGTCTGCCTCTCGCCATCTTAATTTTTTTCTATGTCCTTCTACATGTACACCTACAACTCTAGTCTGCAAACGACTGGAAAGTACATGGAAGAGGATAATTCCGGTTGCTCCACTTTTTAGAGCTTCTTCCTGTTACATTTGCATACCATGGAAAATGGGAAGAACAGTTACCTAAAAGACTGGATGAGTGCTGTAATTGGGCTAATCTCGCCTTCGCGATCCCTGTGGGAGAGATACGTAGCGAGCTGCAGTACGTTTCTAGATTCCTCACTTAAAACTGTTTCTTAAACTTTGTAAGCATGTTATATAAATTCTTCTGCTCTATGGCCATAGTACAACAACTGTGATACATTTTCAGTACGAAAAGACAGTGTTGGTTGAAAAATCAACATAAGTTTTATTGACACGAAATCCATAAGAAATGTATAGACTTAACAGCTTGTCTACAAAACAGACAAGTTACTTTAAAAAATCCATAAGTATAATGTAAAAAACAAGATACAGAAGTAATTAACGTCTTTATGAGGAGAATTAAGCCAGTGCTCAGTTATACTCTGCTTCTTGGTAATCAGTCGGTTGCTACGGCTTACAATCTTAGCTACACGACAGTGTTTCACAGTCTCCAATTCCTCCAGCAGAGTCAATTCTTTGCTCTTGACTGCACGATGCAAGATTTGAAGCTGGTCCAGTATACGTTCTGTGTATCCGCTAACTTTTAAATTCTCATTGAACGAAGAATTATTTTTAATTGTATCTTTTTTTAGGACACGTTACCCTAGAATGGCAGGACTAAAAATCTTTGCTTTCGGAATTACAAAATTAACACCTGTTAAACTACCACTCTTCTCTACTTATTGTATGTACAACTTATTAGTTATTTAATTAATTCTTTCCTATTCGAAATACAAAAGTTTGTTCTGTATAAAGCTCTTCACGTATAACTTGCAGCAAAAACTTCACTGTGAGTTCACCCGGATTTCCTGTTCCATTCACAATCGGGAGGACTGAAAGATCCTGTTCGTGGGTTTTAATTTGTGCGCGAAGTTGTGCTCATTACTTTCATTCTGTACAAATAGTCAGGACCAATAATATTGCTACTCTCAAGAGGAGACGTCTTAAGGTCTTCAGTGTAAGCATTAGCGAGATAATGATCAATCTTCGTTATGTTTTTCACTTGAAAAAGAATATTTCAATCCTTCCGATTCTGAGTGGAATAGGAAATCCAGGTGAACCCACACTGAAGTTTTTGCTACAAATAATAAGTAAAGAATTTATATACAGAACAAACTTTTCTATTTCGAATAGGAAAGAAGTAATACAAAAATTGCAAGGGAAGGTCTTTACATCATCCTGTTCTCTAGCTTCTCTCGATAGAAAAAATTTGTACACTAAGATTCCCGTTAACGAGACGATCGGTATTATTCAAGCAAACTTCTCTTCTGTCAGTTTAGTACTTGACGTGATTAGAAAACTAACTTTACTTCTTCAACTGGTAAAATCCTATACTTACTTTTCTTTCAACAAATGCACGTAACAGCAAGCAGATGGGCTGGCTATGGGCAGTTGCCCCGCTATCTGTCTGGCACACAATTTTGTGAACAGTCTAGAACGTAAATACTTTCAGCAGGCTTCCGACTTCTGCAAAAGAAAAAAAAAACTGTATTGTATTTTCGTTATGTCGATGACATAGTTATTGTAGCTGATGGCTCTTACGATGATATATCTGTAGTCAAAAATGGATTTAAAACTTTACATTCTAAAACGTTTTCTACTTACGAAGTAATGGGTCCAGACTAAGTGTTGGATTATTTAGACATAAAACTTCATCTCGCCAATAATTAAATTAATTTTGACATCTTTCGTAAGCCAACCACCAGCGAATCAATAATTCATGCCTTGTCATACCGTCCATGTTGTTGTTGTGGTCTTCAGTCCTGAGACTGGTTTGATGCAGCTCTCCATGCTACTCTATCCTGTGCAAGCTTCTTCATCTCCCAGTACCTACTGCAACCTACATCCTTCTGAATCTGCTTAGTGTATTCATCTCTTGGTCTCCCCCTATGATTTTTACCCTCCACGCTGCCCTCCAATACTAAATTGGTGATCCCTTGATGCCTCAGAACATGTCCTACCAACCGATCCCTTCTTCTGGTCAAGTTGTGCCACAAACTTCTCTTCTCCCCAATCCTATTCAATACTTCCTCATTAGTTATGTGATCTACCCATCTAATCTTCAGCATTCTTCTGTAGCACCACATTTCAAAAGCTCCGTCCATATCAGCATATAATGTCTTCCTTCAGAGCCGCGATAGACCGCCTGTGCGAACTTCCTTTAACAACAGCCACTACTGATCATGAACTAGCCATTTTACACTTCGTTGCTGTAGTAATGGATATAAGCCAAACATTGTTGAGAAGTCGTACAAAAAAGAAGTAGAGAAGAGTGTTAGTATAGCAGATGCTAATTTTGTGATTTCGAAAGGAAAGTTTGATGTCCTACCGTTCTTGGGTAGCGTGTCCTCTCAGTTCGCTAGGCTGTTCAGGAGCTATAATGTTAAACTAGCTTACACCACACATGAAAAGATCCAGTATTACTTTAGACATAATGAGCAGCCATGCAAAACACAAAGTCTCTCATACCGGCGTTTATAAATTAACTTGTGCTCAATTTCCTATGTGTTACATAGGGCAGAGTGGCCGGATGTTCAGAACAAGAGTTCAGGATCACTAAAAAAAGAAACAATTAAAAATAATTCTTCGTTCGCTGAGCATTTAAAAGCTAGCGCGGACACAGAGAACCTATACTAGAACCGCTTCAAATCTTGCATCGTGCAGTCAAGAGCAAAGATTTGACTTCGCTGGAGGAATTGGAAACCGTGAAACACTCTTATGTCAATGGCGACAATTCTTCAAAGAGTATAACTGAGCACTGGTATAATTCTCCTCATAAAGACGGTAATTGCTTCTGTATCTTGTATTTTACATCTGACGTATGAAATTTTTTATATAACTTGACTGATTTGTGAACATTTTGCCTATACGTTTCTTACAGACAACTTGGCCTTACTTTCCGCGCCAACAGATGATTCCATGTTTCAGATCTTTATCTCTCCCTTAATTGGTTTTACATCTTTTTTTATTGTTATCACTTATTTTAAATCTATTTTAATTTGCGTGGCCTTCTGTCACTGTCACTGCATGTCTTACTGTATGCTTATTTACTGTAGCTCCAGACACGTACACGCCGCCTAGCGGAGCTTCCGTCCTGGCTGCCAGCCTCACGCGGTGTGCGCACGCGCGGGGCCGTACTCTCGGCCATTACAGTTCGTACGCCAACGTTTGTGTAAAGCTTGGAAATGTGGCGCTATCTAATCATTGCTGCATGTCTTCATCGAAGACGAGGATCGGTGCCTCTTTCACGGTGCACTACCAACTTGCAATTTGGCTCATCGCTGCTTTTCTAGGGCCACGTTTTTAAAAATTCTTTTGCTTTTGCGTTTCAGGCGCACACCAAAATATCGAATACTTATGGCTAACGCACTACCACCTGTTCCTATATGCAAGTGCCCGCTCGCTCTTAATTTTGTATACTATTTTAAGGAAGTTTTTACCAGAAATTATTTCATTCCATCTTGGCGTGTGGTACAGCAACCTCCTGTTGCTGCAACTTGAAAAGAAAATCGTAGGTTAGAGAATGTTCTTTATTAACTTAACAACGAGGCGTTTCGCTCAGGTAGGGCATCATCACCTTACTTTAAAAGATGAAGCCCTATCTGGGCAAAGCGACCGCGTCGGCTAGCCGTGCGGAATGAGGCGTCTTGTCACGGTTCTAACGGCTTCCCCCATCGGAGGTTCGATCCTCCCTAGGGCTTGGGTGTGTGTGTCGTCCTTAGTGTAAGTTTGTTTAAGTTAGATTAAGCAGTGCGTAAGCCTAGGGACCGATGACCTCAGCAGTTGGGTCCCATAGTCCTTACCACAAATTTCCCAATTTCCGGGTGAAACGTGTTGTTCTTAATGCTGCGCTAGTAATAGTCCTAGCCGAAGGAAAGGGAAATTTTGTCAAAATTCAACGCAGGCGAGGTTGGGCGATGAAATCTGGGGCCGCTGGCAGAGTGTGGTAACAGTCGACAGCCAGTGGGCCAGGCAAGGTAAAAATGGCACTCGCGGTCATAGAGCTGCAACAGTGGTATTTCACGCACGATTTGTTTGGAGTGGAGCAACAACGAGGTAGGAAACTGCAATGTTGCTTTAAGTTATTGCGATGTATGAGGCGGGGCACTAGGCCAGAGCCAACAGTGGCGATTTGTAAATGGCTGACGTGTGGGAATTTATCCCTGCCATGGTTTCTGTCTCTCTCTCTGCCTCTAAATCAGAAGCGAGGGAGAAACCAATATAAACAGACAGGCAATTTTAGCTTGGGAAGAAGTGTGCCAGGTCAGTCGAGCGTCGGGACGGACATGTGCTCGTTTTCGCTTATAGGGACCAGTCTGGCAGCCATGTTATAAGTATTCTGTATAAACTTGTATCCTGTTTCTATGCACTTGTTCGGGCTATATTCCGCCTCCAGGGCCACAACAGCGGGGCGGGACGGAACGGCACCCTGGAACTTGAAAATCGCATTGTCTGCCTGAAGGAGGGTATTGACAGCAGTCTGCAGAGGGTCCAGGAGGAGCTCGATTCCTCTCGAGTCCACGGGTCACGTTCGCTTCCCACCTGGCGTACCGGGGTCCGGGCGAGGCATACGCTGCAGGAGGTGCAGCACCACTGTAGCAGCGCCAGAGACGGTGGCGGGTGTTGCCATCCGGCAAGCACCATTAGCAGCAAGTTGCGGCACAGCATCCAGGAGGGCGCGGGATCGAGTCCGGTCCTGTCCTGGGAGCAGCAGCAGACCGAAGGCCATCGGTGACCAGTACACCCACCGTTGTTCCATGGTCGGACAGAGCAGGCCAAACGGAGTGGGGGGCAGCGGGGTCCAGAGACTGGAGCAGTCTCCGGAATTGCAGGCTGCAGAGTGGCGCTACGTGCAATGCCCCAGCGGGCGGCGACCAGGAGAGCACGGCCGACTTCCAGCAGGGTGGCCTTGATGATGGCAGCAGCGGTGTCGGCATACCAGGAGTCCGCTGAGCCAGCTGCACAGCGTGCGGATGGCACGTCGACACTATGCTTCACCCATCGAGTACTGTAAATTATCGGAATAAACAAATGTTACTGAATACTGCTGTATCACTTAGCACTGTCCCTCGACGCTCTTGAAGTTCCTGGGTCTCCTGACAAAATATGGCGCGGTGGGTCCCGGCTTCAGCTCTGCCAACTGGAGTCTCGAGTTCGACCCCCGACCCCGCATCATTAAGATAATAAGGAACATTCTGCAATCTACGACTGTTTTTTAAATATAAGGTTTTACCACCATTTTATGCTAGATATGGTCGTACCTCTAATCTACTTATATGCATTTTTCCTGTGTAGAATTTCAGAAGGTGCCTCAAAAAGGCGAAACGCGTAAATGAAGCTTATGTTGTTTTTGGTGCATAAACTCTCATTTTTATTGACAATGAAAATTCGTGAGCAGGCTTTCGTAGGATAGTTGGCGTTTATTTTGAAGCGTCTACCAGTTCATGTTTTTGAGCATTTCCATCGCACTGACCCTTAAGTCCCTTTCTTTCTATCTGCTCAATATCCCCTGTTATTCCCATGTGGTATCAATCCCAACTACTTGAGCAGTATTCTAGGATAGGTCAGAGAGGTGTTGTGTATCTAGTCTCCTTTGTACAATGATTCCATTTTTTTCATTACCCTCTCAATGAAACGTCTGCTACAAGTCATAATATAGCATGAAAAGTAATAATGTAATTGTAGATCTTCCATCACCTCATCTCGATACTGGGGTAGGTGCCTCAGCAAATTTATCCCCGATTTTCTCTCCTACCCCTGTCCACACAGAACTTAAAATGCAAAATGTTATGTTAAACTCAAACGTTCCTCTGAATGACTGAATTCCTCATCCATGCTTCACCCTTCGAGTACCGGTGATTTCTGCCCGAACTCAGAATTTTATTAATTTGTGTTTGAAGAACCAGTGCCAACAGCATGAAACCACAAATGGCGTTGCAAGACAGAGACATCTAATGATACACTGAGCTACTTCTAGGAATGTAGTGCATTTTAGCAGTCATTTTACAGCGTTCAAAGCGACAGTCAGCGCTGAGGTTGTGGTACGTGATTGTAGGATAAGACGATATGACATTTGTTTATAGAGGCCATATTGAGGAGATCATTGACCGTGAAAGTAAATATATATAAAGTTATTTTAACGTTCTGCTTGTATAGGCGGTTTCGTAATGACACCATGGGGCAGTATGTAGTTTTCATGCAAAATTATTAAATTTTAGGCGCATTTTTGGTTGTTATTTAGAACTATAATTCGTTTTAGTTATTACTAGTTCATGTAAATTTCGAGATGTGGGATTGTTTCTAGCAAAAATGCGAATTCACTTTTAAATATATTACATGAAATGGTGGGTGAAAACAGTATGGCCTAGTGGCTTCAAAAGTGAAACCACCTTCTTAAAAAAATTGATTTGTTCAGTTTTTACAAATTTAATTTTATATTCGTTGCTTATTATGATATTAAAGGTTAATATTGTAAAAAAATTAAAATTATATTCCAAGTATTTGAAAAACTTTAAAATCGTTTTTTTCATACTGGTAGTGACAATAAACACAAAAACAAAAATGTTCTTTGTGTTCTGCAACAATTTTTATTCACTGATTAAATTTCAACATCTAATACAAAAATAAGAAAACATTTTCTCAAAGTATTTGCTGGAGCGTACACTTAACAGGAGTCACAAAGTGAGAAGGTACTGTATCAAAATGAGTAAAACGAAATTTGTGCCACAACTTGGCTAATAGAAGGGATCAGTTGATAAGAGAGATTCAGAGGCATCAGGAAATAGTCGGTTTGGTCGTGGAGGGAATGTTGCTGTGATAAAAACTGTAGATGGAAGTCAAAGTTTGACTACATTAAAGTGGTTCAAATGGATTTTAGTTGCAATAGCTATGCAGAGATAATGAGCTTTCACAGATTATCCTGGCGTGAAAGATTGTATCAAACCAGTCTTCTGAGTGGGCACAACAGCAACTATAGCTTTTCTGCTTCTTAGGTCACCGTCACGTAATAATTTCTTTACACAGACGCGCAAGTTGCCGAAGTCGCGTCAACTAAATAGCTTTAATGAATTGAATAGGTGACTAGCACAGGTTTATCCGCGGTCTAGGAGTAGCGTCTTTGACTAGTAATCAAAACGCCCTGAGTGCTGGTCGAGCCGGCACAGTTGCTCAGCGTGTTCAGTAGAGGGCTGCGTTCTGTACTAAAAAGTCAAAGATAAGTTTGAGAAGTCAAAGATAAGCTTGAAGGAATGTCATGTGACGTCCGCTCAGACCAAATGTTGAGAACAATGACGAACAGGATGCAAGGAAATAAATAGTGGCTGCATAAATTTTGAATAAACATCATCAGCAACGGTGGCTGAACACTTCCGACACAAGAGGTCATCCTGGTCGTGCCAATGGCCTTGTCAAAGAGGGCAGTGGAGCGGACAGAAGTTCAGGGCCCACTCTTTCCCTTGACTGTAGGAATCTACTTCTAAAAGACGGAAGAATCAGCGATGATCAATGGCATGAGGATGTAGAAGAGAATGAAAACGGCTGCGTTAAAGACATATAATGTGTATCCACAGATACATAATGTGTATCCACAGAACATATGGTCTATAACTGAAAAAGTGTCATGACACTGTCTCCTTTAGCAAAGGAGTCCAGTTTAACCCCCATTCGGACATCTAGGAGGAGAGAGGGGAAGGGGGTGAAGGTTTCCACGAGGAAAAGATGGAAAAACCAACGGCAGGATAACATTCTACCAGTCGGAGCACAGAATGTCAGAAGTTTGAACGTAGAAGGAAAGCTAGAAAATCTGAAAATCGAAAAGCAGAGTCTCAGTGTACGACGGTGGTTTGAAAAGTTCTCAGAATCACCACGAGAGGTCAGCGCTAGCGCAACGAGTTGTTCACGTGATAGTCATTAGACTGTTGCCTGTGAACACGTGCCACATCAGTGCTCTTGGAAGAGGACTGTGACGGTGAAGTGGCTCTGTTGTTCCCGCGTAGTGATTTGCAAAGATGGAAAAAATCGAGATTCGAGCAGTGATTAAGTACTTAGTAAAGAAAGGTATGAAAGTAAAGGACATTCATGCCGATTTCCTGAATACACTGGTGGACTCTGCTCCTTCATATTCAACTGTTGCCAAGTGGACAAACAAATTTAAATTTGGTCGGGAGAGCTTAGATGATGATCCACGCAGTGGTCGGCCAAGATGTGTCACTACTCCAGAAATCATTGCAGAAGTGTACAAAATGGTCATGGAGGATCGCCGATTCAAAGTGCGTGAAATAGCTCACGCTTGCCAGATGTCATCTGAAATGCTGTATCACATTTTAACTGAAGAATTAGAAATGAAAAAAAATTATCTGCAAGATGGGTGCCGCGACTCTTGACGCTGGATCGAAAACGCGTGAGTATGGACATATCGGAACAATGTTTTAGGAGAAACGAACACCTTTTTTCCACTGGTTTGTGACCACAGATGAAACCTGGGTGCACTACTATACCCCAGGAACAAAGCAACAGTCAAAGCAGTGGAAACATGCTGATTCTCCGCCAGCAAAGAAAGCAAAGACAATTCCTTCGGAGGGGAAGGCTTCAGTGTTCAGGGATGCGAAGGGAGTTCTGGTTGTAGATTATCTCCCCACTGAGCAAACAATTACTGGAGAGTACTATGCTAACCTTCTGGATAACTTGCAACAAAAGATATGCGAGAAAAGACCAGGTTTAGCAAGGAAGAAAGTCATCTTTCATCAAGACAATGCGCACCATACACATGTGCCGTCACCACGGCAAAACTACACAAACTAAGGTATGAATTGTTGTCACACGCTCCTTATTCACCTGATATAGCTCCCTAAGACTTCCATCTCTTCCAAAAACTGAAAATTTTTCTTGGTGGACGAAAATTCACTTCAGACGAAGAATTGATAGCCAGAGTTGACAACTATTTTGCAGGCGCGGAGGAAACTCATTTTGAGGTGGGATCAAGGCACTGGAACATCGTTGGACCGAGTGCATTAATCTACAAGGAGACTACATTGAAGAATTAAAAAAGTTTTAGTGATGTAAGTACTTTTTTTCTATTCCGTTCCCAGCACTTTTCAAACTACCCTCGTACATATAGTGGGTATTACTGAAGTGAATGGAAAGAAGGTAAGTATTTCTGGTCAGACGAAAATAGGGTAATATCAACAGCAACAGAAAATGGTATGACGGGAGTAGGATTCCTTATGAACAGGAAGGTAGGGCAGATAGTGTATTACTGTGAACGGTTCAGTGAGAGCGTTGTTCTCATCACATTCGACAGCAAACCAACATCGACAACAACAGTTCAGGTATAGATACTGATGTCGCAAGCAGAAAACGAAGACATAGGGCTGTATGAGAGTGTTAAACGGTTAATCTGTTACGCAAAGAGAAATGCAAATCTAATAATAATGAGGAATTGAAATGCGTTTTTAGGGGAAGGAATAGAAGAAAGGTTATGGGAGAATACGGGATCTGCAGTAGGAAAGAGGGAGGAGGAAGACTAATTGAGTTCTGGCATAAATTTCAGCTAGTAATAGCTAATATTCTTCTCAAGAATCACAAGAGGCGGAGGTATACTTGGAGAAGACCCGAAGACAAGGATAGATTCCAGATGGATTCCAGTTGGATTAAATGGCTGGAGGGAAGGTGTGAAGAAATCAAAAAAGTAATGACCGTGGGGAGGACTGGCTCGGCACTTATAAAAGTCAAAACAACCTTGGGTGAAATTAAAAGTAAGAGTGCTAACATTAAGAGTGCAATGGTAATTCCAAAGTTAAGCGCAGAGAAGAGAGCGGTTAGGTGGAAAGAGCACATTGGAGACCTCTAAGAGGGGACTTGCCTGATGACGAGATGAAAGATGACATTAGAGTCGATAGGGAAGATATAAGGAATCCATTATTAGAGTCAGGATTTAAAAGAGCTGTGGAAGACTTGGATCAAATGTTGTATAAGAGATAGGTAACATTTCATCGGAATTTTTAATTTAATTAGGGAAGGGAGGGGAGGGGGAAGTGGCAATCAAATGACTGTGAAAGTTGGTGTGTAGAATCTATGAGACTGGTGATATACAATCAGACTTTCGTAAAAACGTCATCCACATCACTCAGAATATTGCAAGAGCCGAAAAGTGCGAGAATTATCGCACATTCAGCTTGACGTCTTATGCATCCTAATTTCTGAAAAGAATAATATACAGAGGAATGGAAAAGATAACTGGTAATATGTTGGCTGACGATCAGCTTGTCTTTAGGAAAGGTAAAGGCAACAGAGGGACAATCTGACGGGGTTGATAACGGACGCAAGACTGAAGAAAAATCAAGACACGCTCACAGGATTTGTCGACCCGGAAAAAGCGTTCGACAACGTAAAATGGTACAAGATGTTCGAAATTTTTAGAAAAATTAGGATAAGCTATAAGGAAAGATGGGTGATATACAATGTGTAGAAGAACAAAGAAGGAACAATAAGAAAAACCAAGAACGAAGTACTCGTAATAAAAAGGGTGTAACAGGGATGTAGTCTTTTGTCCCTGTTGTTAAATCTATACATCGAAGAAATAAAAGAAATGTTTAAGAGTGAGATTAAAATGCATGGTGAAAGGACTTCGAAGATAAGATTCGCTGATGACATTGCTATCCTCAGTGAAATTGAAGAAGAATTACAGGATCTGTTGAATAGAATAAATAGTCTAATGAGCATAGAATACGGGCTGAGAATAAACTGCAAAAAAAGTAATGAGAAGTAGCAGAAATGAGAATATTGGGAAAATTAACGTCGAAACAGGGCATCAAGCGTTAGACGAAGGGAATTCTTCTGCCTTGGAACCAAACCAACCCATGACAGACGAAGCAAGGACCACATAAAATGCAGACTAGCACAGGCCAAACGGGTATTCCTGGCCAAAACAAGTCAACTAGTATTAAACATAGGCCTTAATTTGATGCAGAAACTTTTGAGAATGTACATTTGGAATACAGCACTGTGTGGTAGTGAATCAAGGACAGTGGGAAAACGTGAACAAAAGAGAATCGAAGCGTCTGAGATGTGATGCAGCAGAAGAATGTTGAAACTTAGGTGTACTGTTAAACCAAGAAATGAAGTTCTCTGCAGAATCGACGAAGAAGGAAACATACGGAGAACGCAGGAAAGAAGAAGGTATAGAATGATAGTACATGTTTCGAAAGACACCAGGGAATAACCTCCATGCTACTAGAGGGAGCTGTAGAGGTGAAATCTGTAGGGGAAAACAGAGATTGGAACACATCTAATAAGGAACTGAGGAAGTAGGAAGCTAGTGCTACTTTTTTTTGGTCATCAGTCTACTGACTGGTTTGATGCGGCCCGCCACGAATTCCTTTCCTGTGCTAACCTCTTCATCTCAGAGTAGTACTTGCAACTTACGTCCTCAATTATTTGCTTGACGTATTCCAATCTCTGTCTTCCTCTACAGTTTTTGCCCTCTACAGCTCCCTCTAGTACCACGGAAGTCATTCCCTCATGTCTTAGCAGATGTCCTATCATCCTGTCCCTTCTTCTTATCAGTGTTATCCACATATTCCTTTCCTCTCCGATTCTGCGTATAACCTCCTCATTCCTTACCTTATCAGTCCACCTAATTTTCAACATTCGTCTATAGCGCCACATCTCAAAAGCTTCGATTCTCTTATGTTCCGGTTTTTCCACAGTCCATGTTTCACTACCATACAATGCTGTACTCCAGACGTACATCCTCAGAAATTTCTTCCTCAAATTAAGCCCGGTATTTGATATTAGTAGACTTTTCTTGGCGAGAAATGCCTTTTTTGCCATAGCGAGTCTGCTTTTGATGTCCTCCTTGCTCCGTCCGTCATTGGTTATTTTACTGCCTAGATAGCAGAATTCCTTAACTTCATTGACTTCGTGACCATCAATCCTGATGTTAAGTTTCTCGCTATTCTCATTTTTACTACTTCTGATTACCTTCGTCTTTCTCCGATTTACTCTCAAACCATACTGTGTACTCATTAGACTGTTCATTCCGTTCAGCAGATCATTTAATTCTTCTTCACTTTCACTCAGGATAGCAATGTCATCAGCGAATCGTATCATTGATATCCTTTCACCTTGTATTTTAATTCCACTCCTGAACCTTTCTTTTATTTCCATCATTGCTTCCTCGATGTACAGATTGAAGAGTAGGGGCGAAAGGCTACAGCCTTGTCTTACACCCTTCTTAATACGAGCACTTAGTTCTTGATCGTCCACTCTTATTATTCCCTCTTGTTTGTTGTACATATTGTATATGACCCGTCTCTCCCTATAGCTTACCCCTACTTTTTTACAGAATCTCGAACAGCTTGCACCATTTTATATTGTCAAACGCTTTTTCCAGGTCGACAAATCCTATGAAAGTGTCTTGATTTTTCTTTAGCCTTGCTTCCATTATTAGCCGTAACGTCAGAATTGCCTCTCTCGTCCCTTTACTTTTCCTAAAGCCAAACTGATCGTCACCTAGCGCATTCTCAATTTTCTTTTCCATTCTTCTGTATATTATTCTTGTAAGCAGCTTCGATGCATGAGCTGTTAAGATGATTGTGCGATAATTATCGCACTTGTTAGCCCTTGCCGTCTTCGGAATTGTGTGGATGATGCTTTTCCGAAAGTCAGATGGTATATCGCCAGACTCATATATTCTACACACCAACGTGAATAGTCGTTTTGTTGCCACTTCCCCAAATGATTTTAGAAACTCTGATGGAATGTTATCTATCCCTTCTGCCTTATTTGACCGTAAGTCCTCCAAAGCTCTTTTAAATTCCGATTCTAATACTGGATCCCCTATCTCTTCTAAATCGACTCCTGTTTCTTCTTCTATCACATCAGACAAATCTTCACCCTCATAGAGGCTACTTAGGAGAGGAATTCGTGCCGGTTCTCATCAAGCCAGTCAGAAAACTGCCGAAAAAAGTAGAATATCCATTAAGAACGATACTAGTAAATATGGTATATGACTGTACAGCGACGGCCAAATGTCAATAAAGAAAATGAAATAATATGTGATGGGAAATAGCAACATACACTTATCGCCTGATGATGGCAGAACGACAAAAACTGTTCCTTTTTTATGTTATTTCACAATGTATGGCAGTGGTTACAATTGATGTTTTGGATGATGTGAAACTGCCTTCATGTTCCAGTCCTTATGGAAGTACTAATGTTGTCCAGTATTCATTTGGGGGTTTCATCCTGGAACAATGTAGTTCATTACCCTCAATGTTGTCTTCACGAAGTGATCATTCAGTGACACGTGTCTGCAAGGGACACTTGTGCATACATTTTGGCTATTGTTTTGAATGCATAACATTCTGTTTGACTATTTTATTAGCAACACGGTGAAACCTGCTGAACTGCATCACAGGACAATGATGAGGAAACGAGATATCTTTTTGAATCCTGGAAAATATCAGAACCTAACTACAAAAAACGAGATGGGTAGTCACGCTGAATAATCTAGCCAATAGAACTGAAATGTGCTACACTGTGTTAATTATTATCTTTCTTCCTAAGTCTTATTTACTTTCCACTCAATCACAGAGACAGTATATAATGAAACGCAAATGTGTTGACGTATCGCGTGCTGGTTACTGTCTCAAGATCTTCAGCCAACGCTTCCTTAAAGATTTTCCTGACATTCCACCAGCATGAGTATCCGACATTGTCAGAGATTCACCCTCCATTGGTGGTGACGGACTGGAGCCGAGATGGCGGCCGGAGATTAAATATAGCGGTCTCGCGAGTGTCCTGAGGCCCAGGTCATTACTGATGTGGCTCTCCCCGTACTACCTGCAGAGGTAGGTCGCAGCAGCACGGGAATCCGAGATCCGTTTACCTCGAGACTTTCTTCTTTCTTGCTGAGGCTATTTTCATATTTGTGACTTTCTAGGGCTCCTTAGTCATAGGTAAAGCAAGTGGCAGACTGTGGTTTATTGGTATAATACTATGGAAATGCGGTCAGTCTACAAAGGAGCCTACATACAGAACACTCATGCGACCCATCCTAGAGTACGATTCAAGTGTCTGTGACTCATACCAAGTAACAAAATGACTCTGAGCACTATGGGACTCAACTGCAGTGGTCATCAGTCCCCTAGAACTTAGAACTACGTAAACCTAACTAACCTAAGGACATCACACACATCCATGCCCGAGGCGGGATTCGAACCTGCGACCGTAGCGGTCGCGCGGTTCCAGACTGTAGCGCCTAGAACCGCTCGGCCACGCCGGCCGGCCCAACTAACACTAAGTGGATGTATTGAAGTGATACGAAGATGGGCAGCATGAATTGTCACAAGTTTCATTCGACTGAAGAGACAGTAGGACGAAGATGCTGAAAGAACTGAACTGGCATTTTCTTCATAAAACTTTTGGAGCACGAGTTGACATGACACAACGTAAACATGGAGGGAATACAGAGAGACAGGAACTGTCGATGACATGCCTCACTCATGCTGCCCAAAGGCTACTACTGCAGTCCAGTGAATGGCAAATGGTCGCATCGCCTTCAACTGGAAGAAGAACTGGCCAGATGATCGAATACACACGTTTCCCATAATGCCTAAAATAGCCATTGGCCAACTAAACACTCATAACAGGAGTACATAGGGTGGTAGAGAATAAATCAGACGTGCTCTGCCTGCAGGAGCCGTACTCTCAAGCTGGGAGAATTGCCTTCACAGCCGCAATGTGGAAAACTCTCAGCAGCGGGGATGACCCGAAAGAGGCAATAATAATCACGAATAAATCACTGCGGGTAACGACTCTCTCGCAGTACGCTAACAGTCACTGCAACGTCGTGGAAATCCAATCTCCAACAGGAGTAATAACTCTCGTAAACATGTATTTTCAGTATGGAGACAACATCAAGCTACACTTAGACCATCTCACAAGAACAATCACGGCGTTGCTAGAACGAAAAGTAAGTGTAACCGCAGATATCACTGCAAAGTTCCCCCTATGGTACAGTGGCACAAGAGACACAAATGGAGGAGCAGTAGAAGGATTGATCATGACCTTGCAACTTCTGGTGGCCAACAAGCTTGGTAACCCACCCAGCTACACAGCGGGAGGGGGACAAGGCACAAATATAGACGTGAACAATTATGCCGAAGAGCTGGTGAGTGCAATAACTCGAGTGGTGAAGGCAGCTGTATTAACTAGGAGGAAGGCCATGGCAGCCTCTCCACCATCATGGTCAGCTGAATTAGAGGATATGTGCCAGTCTGTCAGAAGACTGTGCGCTAGTCTCTCAGAAGGCTGAGGCGGCACTACCAGCACCGTGTCGTCTCGTGGGAAAGGCAAAGATGGCTGCAGCAATACCAGGAGGCAAAGGAAAGTGTCCAAAACGAACTTTAGGCAGTAAGGGTACGGAGCTGGGAAAGCTATGTACTAAATCAACTAGCTATAGACCCATGGGGAGTACCCTACAAGTTAGTTAGAGAAAAGATTCGCTCTACAATGGTGATATCAACAGTCAGGCATGGGGACAGGATGACAGAAACCTGGCAGGAAACTGCTGAGGTCCTCCTCCGGCCCCTACTGCCTGATGACAGTGCAGATGGGGATATCAAAAGCCAGCGCCAATTAATGATTGATGACCTTGACAGATATATTAATGATAGGGCAGTTTACCCCTTTTCTGACGAGGAGGTGGCTTCCCATATTAAATCGCTAAACAAAGGAAAAGCCCCCAGGCCAGACGGAATTGTGGCAGAGGTGGTGCAATTTTAGCCCCTCAGCTGGTAACACCACTCACCCAATTATTCAATGAATGCCTTAGACAGGAAAAATTCCCTAGGATCTGGAAAGTTGCAAATGTCGTAATCATCAAAGAAAATGACCTGATAAAGACCCAGTTGAAACTAAATCGTACAGACCGATTCTGCTTGTTGGACTTTTTTTGGAAAATTACTAGAGAAACTATTGGCTGACAGACTGGCTGCACATCGAGTGCTGTTTGGGGTGAGTGACGGGCAGTTCGGCCTTAGGCCTGGGTGATCAGCATCTGATGCAATCGCTCTGGCGGCTGGGGTCTGTGACTCAGCCCCATACAACTACATGGCAGGCATCATGGTGGACATCAGTGGCGCCTTTGACAACTTGTGGTGGCCTTTGCCCTTCTCCTGTCAGTGGGAGAAAGAGTGTCCAGGGCCGCTATGTGGTTGCCTGAGGAGCTGTTGCGAGGATCGGGAGGTCTGGCTACCATCCCCTAGCAGGAAAATTGGAAAGACAATAACAAAAGGATGCCCCCAGGGTTCCATGTTAGGCCCCCTGATCTGGGACATCCATATGGAACCACTACTGGATAATCTACAGCAGAGCGAATAGGTGCTGTAGGTTATAGCCTACGCAAATGACCCCCTTCTGTTGGTTGGTGGATGTAGCTGCAAAGGTATAGAACCAAAAATAGAAAGGACAATACAAAAATTGCAGCTTTGGTGCAGTAATACAAAAATGACAAGTCCACATATCTTCTGTTAAAAGGACAGCTCATAAGGAACCACATAATAAGAATTCAGGGCTCCCCAGTTCTTCGGCGACGCGAGGCATGCTACTTGTGAATCATCATTGATGAAAGGTGGAACTTTGAGAAGCACATCGAAACTGTAACCCAAAGAGCCACACAAGTACTTAATAACCTTATCTCCATTGGTCACAAAAGATTTCCTCTCCCCCCTCATTTGATTAAACTGTATCACAACAGCATATTAAAGTCAACAGTGGGTTACGGCTTGGTAGTCTGTGCTCACAGGCTCATGTAGGTGGTACCCGCCATGTCAGTGAGAAGAGTGCAGAGGAATATGATATTAAGGTCAATGGGGGCCTACAGGACATCCCCAGGAGGGGCCCTGTTACTGATAATGGGGCTCTGCCCTCTGGCCATCAAGATTAGAGAGCAGGCAGCATGGTTCTGGGCCAAGAAAGGAAATATTGAGAAAACAGAGGACATTCTGGGAGTTCAGGTTGGGGACAAGGGTGCGATTAGAGAAGAGGTGAGAACTGTGGCAGGAATCGTGGGAGACCGATGACAATGGTCGCAGAACATTTCAACTTCTGCCGGACGTGAAAGAAAGGTTACGAATGAAGTACTTTGAGCCAACTTGGGGACTGCTCCACTTTCTCACTGGTCATGGGCCCTATTCGACATATCTATGCCGGTTTGGGAGGAGGGTTACGCCTGCGTGTGACTGTGGCGCACTGGAGGGTACTCCCGACCATGTGGTTTACGAGTGCCCCCTTTTCAATGATGTAGCTGCCGCATTACGATTTCAGCTACCCAACAATACGTCCTACTGAGACGTGGGGAGACATTTATAACTCTGAACAACCTAGCCAACGAGGTTTAACAGAATATCTGAGTGAAAATCGGGAATAGCGGCAAATAACTAAATGTGTTCCAGTATCCTTATCCAGTACCGCCTGTGCGTGGATAGGTCGACTCACAATTAGTTGGAATCCGCCACCTGCCGGACTGGGAGGATAGGGTACAACAAACCAAATTGAGACATGTACCGGACATGACGTAGGATAGGATCTTAGTTAGTAGGACTTAGAACAGGAAATACAAATTGGAACCTGCAGCGATTCAAATCATCCTTGCCAGCCTAGTGTCAGGGGCATGCTCATCAGGGCTAGCTCGGTGAACAAGGCCGCGCAGTAGGTTTATACAATCACTGACACACCTGTGATGCTGCAGGCAGTAGAGGTTTAATCACAAGTAGCCATTAGAACTAAGTAGAGTACTAATAGCATAGAAATTACCCACTGTAAAACTGTACTGTAGCTCACTTGTAGTAACTGTAATTAGCTGCTAACAATAGAACATTGTAACATCTTAGGACCCCCTAATCATGTAAGGTGGTGGGTTGCATATGTATATTATAAAGATGAAGAATAAAGATTTTTTTAATGTACCATGTGAACCATCCCCTTGGAAAAATTAATGAATTACTGTGCTGATAAACCTATTACATCATTTGATTTTCAAGCAGCCAAGCAAAACTGAACGTAATAAGACATTCACTAAACTGACACACAATACTTTTTTAGCACAACGCAATCTGACTTTCAATAATCCCTATAAAAGAATGGCCCTGACTAACAATAACCTATACCTTTCATGAATCACTTACCCCACAAAAATCTTCGTTACTCAAACTCTTGCAATACAGTGTGCGCCAATACTGCCAGGTGAATCAAAGATTCTAACTACTGAAGGCACTAACTACTGATAGGCATAGTTAGCAAACGAAAGATTTGATACAGAACAAACAATGTATTTACCTTAATAACGTTCAAAAGTCTATATATATATATATATATATATATATATATATATATATATATATATATATATATATATATATATATATCTGTGTGTGTGTGTGTGTGTGTGTGTGTGTGTGTGTGTGTGTGTGTGTGTGTGTGTGTCTCAGTCCATGATATCCAGTATTACAAATTTACTCTTTCTGATGGACACACGTCCATATTGTCCACTCTCAGAATTCTGCCATCTCTCTCCCCACATCCACCACTGCTGGGGGCTCACCTCCAACTGCGTAACACTAAGCACTGTTCAATCCAACTGCCCAACACTACAATAGCGAATATTCCAACAAAGCCAACCAACCACAGACTGCACACAGCACAGCCAGTGATTTTCATACAGAGTGCTACATGGCGTTACCAACGTAAAAACCTAAATAGCCTACTTACATAGCCCCCATGCGCCCCACAAAAAATTTTGCAAATTGTTTAGGGCAGTGGCCAATAATGATTTGATAAAATTTTTCATGATTACAATAACAAAGGTATCAAATGCACACACTTATTGATGCAATGTTGGTCAAAAGCAAAAATTGTTCTCATAAAGACAGTCCTTGTTCATTACAATAGTAATTACAGTTTTCTTTTGTTCTCAAAGTCTGAGCAGTAAAGTGCTGCCTCTTCACATGCAGACAGGTAATGGGCCACAACAGAGCAAACCCACAATAGAGTCAGTCGAAGTTTTGAAGAATATTGGTAGGTAAGTCATCACAGAGCAGACTCACTGTAGTCCTGCTAGAGAGTATGGTATTGGTGGGCCATGAAAGGTGCAGATCCAATGTAGTCCTTGTAGAGATAATGGTATTGGTGTGCCATCAAAGGTGCACACCCACTGTAGTGCTTGTAGAGATGGCCAGCAGCCATCTGTTGCGACTGTGCAGGTGCACAATCACCATCGAAGAGTCTTGTGGACAATATAGCAAGTCCATAAACCACCACTTGTGCCCTCACAAAGTTTTTGGAATTGTCCTTAGAACCAGCAATGCTGTTAACCAGTCCCTTGCTGAATTATTAACACATGTGCAAACACTAACAGTCGGAATTTCTCACATATTGTGCATATATATGACTAACAGAAATGTGTGCAGTGAAATGAAACTTAATTTGAAGAACATGTGCAAACACTAACAATCCCAACATCTCACGTCTTGTGCATATACTATGATGAACAGAAATGTGTGCACTGAAATGAATGCTTACAAGTTACTTAAGTTGATGAACCGGTGTCAATTACAATTGTATAACATGAGAATACAATCACAAAGGTACAGAAAACATCATTAAAACATAATAATACAGATAAAATTGGTAGTAATATAGGCTTTACAAAAGAATAGAAATAAACATGTACATCAGTGTTACAGGAATTATGACATAAGTAAATAAATAAAATAATGAGAATAGTTTTCGAAACATTAATTTCACACATGAGCATTAAAACAGAACAGAATAAATTATGTCTAAACATCTTTACAAAGAAAATATCATATTATTAGAAAAATTCTACAACATAACTCTCATCAGGTAAACACATAAAGACAAGAAGAACACAAGTACACAAGGCTCCACAAACACATAGAGGAATAACACAAAAGGAAAGAACAGGGTTTGTTTTACTGCAGTATTTTACAAACACAACTTTCCTTACTTCTTGGAAATCACCCTTAGTTCATCATTATTCCCAAAAGGTACTATGGTCCCTAAACCATACTGTCTGGTTCATATCCTCTCTCAAAATAATTATCTCTTATTGTACAATACTCATTTTGGCCCAAATCTTTTTCATATAACTTCTCAATGCATTTCATCCAATTCATCACAACTCATTCTCTTATATAGCTTATCCCCTCTTAAGCAAACATAAATCTACTAATCTCAGATGCATAAGCTAAGGGCCGAGGCAATGCAGCAATACACAACAAATTAACACAAACAGCAATGACAAAAAAATGCAAATTGGCAAAGCAAGCAGCAGTATATCTTAATTAGCAAGGCAAATGCAACATTACAACTAATATGACCCAATGTGCAGCAAGAAGAAAAATAAATCAGTAGTAAAACTGGCTTAACAGAGTAATACAAAGTGAAATTCGGTAGCACAATGCCTGTCAAATAGCAGCAGCAAATGCAATAACTTACATCTAAACATGACAAACCCACAAGCAGAAAAAATAGTACACTGAAGACAACAATGCAGATAAGTGAAATGTCTATTCACATCTTAATGTCTATGTCATTAAAGTAGTGCGCCACAACATTTTATTCCACACAAAAAAATTTTTTTAAAAATACAAAGTACTTGAAAAGAAAATTATGTAATCAGTTACTGTTATTAGTCCCTTCTTATTGTTCTTTCCTTTCCAAGTGCTTCTTTTTTGAAGAATGTGGATCATAAAATTATTATTTAATACATCTGTTGACAGAAAGTGTTCACATTAGCGAATGCATTTAATTTTATTTTATAAAACCAATGCTGTAACACAGCTGGAAACCAGATATCAAATGAAATAAGCAACTATGTACAAAGCAAAGCATAAAAACATAATTCAATAGCCATGTCACATTTCATAAGTCAGTAGCAATTCTCTCAACTCTCGTAGAAGGACACCTGCCATAATCAGGTGTGCAGATGCCAGAATATTTCCGATCAATTCATAATCATTTCAGTAAGTAGCACAAAGTATGAGCTCCACAGTATAATCATATGATTTAAAGTATGAGCGTGTCGTATTTGCGATGCTTTCTACAAAGGAATGTCAATAGCGAGGTGAATGGCCTCTTTTTTTTTACCTAATGGCTTTTTCTCCAGGCGACTGGCACAGCTGGGCGCCCACAACACATTATGTCAAGGTCACTTAGCTTTCTTACCCAAAAATTTACGACAGCAGTTTCTGCTACAGTGACAGTCTCATACAAAAAATTTCACAGGTCGAAAAATTACTGTAGAAATGTGTAGAAACGAAATCTCATGAATAGCAGTGTTGTGATACATTCACGCATGGACACACAAGTCATAACTCTTAAAGTACGATTCTTGGTTTCCAACATCCTTCTTCACAAATCAGAGTCCCTAACCACTACTCATTGTTCCTTACCTTATTACACATATACATATTCGTCAACACTTCTTCAATATTTCATCATAATAAATATGTAGCATAATCAAATTCCTCATATAGCATCAGCTTATTGATGAAAGGTGGCTACACTGAGCCACAGCGGCAGAAATTGCGCCAAAGAGTATTATTCAGCCGCCTCCACTGGCGGTGTTGGTTGAGATGTGGTAGTGGAGAGTTCTTGTCGAGAATTCGTGGTGGAGGGCGCTTGTTGAGACGTAGCAGTGGTGAGCTGTTGTTGAGAGGTTCCCATGGAGAGTGCTTGTTCAGATGTTGTCATATTGTTTTGATGGGCTAGACACCAGATATTGTAGGATTGGGGATGCTGTAATGATCAGAGTGTGCTTTTCGTCAATATATATGAAGGTAAAAGAATTCCTTTTTTTTTGTATTATTTCAATGTCTTAAACAATAATGCCTCTTGGTCACAGGTTCAGTCAACAAAGCATCTGGCTCGTGTTCTTGTATTAGACTGTATTTCTGGTTTCTATGTGCAATTATAGTATTTTTGGTTTTTTTTAATTACTTCAGTATAAATGGTGTTTAAAAATCTGGTCTTATTGAGGAAGAACCGTGCCAGATGTGTACGTTGAATCACACTTCCACACACAGAACTGCTACACTTGTGTTTTGTTGTTTCCTAGGTTTTCTAGTTGCTGGGGACTTAATTAATTAATTGTGTTAACGGAAATTTTCTTTCATTCTTTGTTGTTATGCTATGCAGTCAGATTGCGTACAAATTCCAGTCAGGGCCAATCGTTTACGAGACTGCGTAACCGGACAGACAGCGACTAAAATCAAAATTATTTGCATTATATATAATTAAGCCCCCATGCACGTGGCGACTGCTGCTTCGGATCGTCCCTTGGAATCTTCTGATAGTAAAAATAGCAGACAGTAGTATTGTTGTAGTAATTTGTAGTTTAGTAATTGTAGTCTATATTGCATGTGTAGATTTGGTAATTGAACATTTGTAGTTGTCTTGTTATACTTTTAATGGTATTTTGGCAGAATTTAATTTTTGATGTCTTGTATACGGGTTTGACAATTTTGTGCAATTATGAAGATTTCAATTGTTCGTTAATTGTGTTTGTCGGGAAGCATTTCGTGTGAATGGTATTGTTGGAGATAAAGTGTCATTGTGTGTAATTTTCGTATAGTGACGGGTTTTGTATGTTTTGTAAATGATTACGTGATCGATGAAAAAGGCGAAAATGATGAATAGTGAGAATGACGAAGTTGTTAACATAGCGAACTCGCCAACACAGGAGTACATTATGATGAATAATGAAGTTGAAAACAATTTAATAAGTCTGGAAAATAGGCCGGAACCAGTTCAAAATTTTTCACAATCAAAAAATTTTCATAATACGAGATTAACGACAGAAGATTCTGCAATAGTATCGAACACAGATGCTATGACAAAGGAAGTTAGTTTTACGGGAAATGTTAGGGGCGAAAAGAATTTCGAACAAGTTAATATGGAGCAGTTGATGAGTGCAATATTAAATTTGGGATCTGAATTAAAAACAGTGGGATCACAGATACGATCTGAATTTAAAACAGAAATAGGAAGAATTAAAACGAAGATGGAAACTTTGACAACACGGTTAGACTCACGAATAGGGACATGTTTCAAAAATATGAAAGATGAATCAAAGAAAGAAATTAGAGAAGAAGTACAACCGATTTTGAATGCTCACAATAATAGTTTAATTTCAACAGAAATTAGACAAGAGGAACAGGACAGAGAACAGGAAGAAAAAGATCGCGTGATAGTACAGAAATTATCAGAGTTAAATCTACAACGTGCACACGATAAGGAAGAAATACTTGAGAGAATCGAGGAATCCGTACCAAATGACAGAATAAATAACCTAATACAACAGTATGAACAGTTATCTACTAAATGTGTCAATGCTGAAACCCGAGTCGCGACACTTACGGAAGACGTAAGTAAACAGAAAGAACAAACAGGTGACTTATCGGAAAGAGTTGGGGAGATTTCAGATAAATTGACGAGTCTTAGTTTAAATGGGGACAGAGATCCAGATGATACAGCTCCATTGCCATTTGCAGAAACAGAAGAGTACCAGAACGTAAATAAACATGTTGATAATCAGGAAAAATTTAATGAACGCGTTAAAAGGGAATTTGAGGCATTAGAAAAGCAAGTCAAAGAAATTGAAAGCGAAATTGTAGGAAAAGACAGCAGAAGAAATTTAGAATCACAGCTAGCAGAGGGGTTTGAAGAAAGTAATTTATTTCATTTACGAGAAGCAACAAGAGAGCGGCAGGCGCGCGAACTTGACAATAATCGACATTCGGATTGGGACAGACACGGTTGGTCTTTGTCGCCACGAGGCGAAAACTTTGACTATAAACACTGTTTAACTGTTCGGAAATTTAAGATCTTTTGCAATTCTAAGAATGACATACATCCATGTTCATGGTTAGATCAATTTATGTACGCACTTCCACCAAATTGGCCACTAAGTCACAAATGGGAATTTATGTGCGGCTATTAAGGTCCTCAGGGGATTCACTACACTAAGTGAATGTGCTGTAGCGTGCACAGAGCCCCGAGCTGTAGTGGTGCTATTTCCCTTTTAGTTCTCTGCACTGCTGCCTACTCTTTTACTATTCTTTTTATCTATCAAAACAACTCTTCAACTATCAATCTACACTCCTGGAAATGGAAAAAAGAACGCATTGACACCGGTGTGTCAGACCCACCATACTTGCTCCGGACACTGCGAGAGGGCTGTACAAGCAATGATCACACGTACGGCACAGCGGACACACCAGGAACCGCGGTGTTGGCCGTCGAATGGCGCTAGCTGCGCAGCATTTGTGCACCGCCGCCGTCAGTGTCAGCCAGTTTGCCGTGGCATACGGAGCTCCATCGCAGTCTTTAACACTGGTAGCATGCCGCGACAGCGTGGACGTGAACCGTATGTGCAGTTGACGGACTTTGAGCGAGGGCGTATAGTGGGCATGCGGGAGGCCGGGTGGACGTACCGCCGAATTGCTCAACACGTGGGGCGTGAGGTCTCCACAGTACATCGATGTTGTCGCCAGTGGTCGGCGGAAGGTGCACGTGCCCGTCGACCTGGGACCGGACCGCAGCGATGCACGGATGCATGCCAAGACCGTAGGATCCTACGCAGTGCCGTAGGGGACCGCACCGCCACGTCCCAGCAAATTAGGGACACTGTTGCTCCTGGGGTATCGGCGAGGACCATTCGCAACCGTCTCCATGAAGCTGGGCTACGGTCCCGCACACCCTTAGGCCGTCTTCCGCTCTCGCCCCAACATCGTGCAGCCCGCCTCCAGTGGTGTCGCGACAGGCGTGAATGGAGGGACGAATGGAGATGTGTCGTCTTCAGCGATGAGAGTCGCTTCTGCCTTGGTGCCACTGATGGTCGTATGCGTGTTTGGCGCCGTGCAGGTGAGCGCCACAATCAGGACTGCATACGACCGAGGCACACAGGGCCAACACCCGGCATCATGGTGTGGGGAGCGATCTCCTACACTGGCCGTACACCACTGGTGATCGTCGAGGGGACACTGAATAGTGCACGGTACATCCAAACCGTCATCGAACCCATCGTTCTACCATTCCTAGACCGGCAAGGGAACTTGCTGTTCCAACAGGACAATGCACGTCCGCATGTATCCCGTGCCACCCAATGTGCTCTAGAAGGTGTAAGTCAACTACCCTGGCCAGCAAGATCTCCGGATCTGTCCCCCATTGAGCATGTTTGGGACTAGATAAAGCGTCATCTCACGCGGTCTGCACGTCCAGCACGAACGCTGGTCCAACTGAGGCGCCAGGTGGAAATGGCATGGCAAGCCGTTCCACAGGACTACATCCAGCATCTGTACGATCGTCTCCATTGGATAATAGCAGCCTGCATTGCTGCGAAAGGTGGATATACACTGTACTAGTGCCGACATTGTGCATGCTCTGTTGCCTGTGTCTATGTGCCTGTGGTTCTGTCAGTGTGATCATGTGATGTATCTGACCCCAGGAATGTGTCAATAAAGTTTCCCCTTCCTGGGACAATGAATTCACGGTGTTCTTATTTCAATTTCCAGGAGTGTATCTAGAAAAGAGAGTCGGTAAAGAATAACCGGATATGACTATTTTACCCAAAAGTGATTTAGGAAGTTATCGTTTGGACTTACTGTATCTTCAGCAGCATTCATTCGTAGTTTAAACGAAATTTTACCTGTTCATCTTCGTGACAATATTACTTCATATGTTGACGACATTCTTATTGTTAAACGTTCTTGGAGTGAGCGTAACAAAATTTTTGATTCATTATTACATATTTTTGCAAGAGTTGGCATTACAGTGAACTTGAAAAAATCTGACTTTGGTAGTTCTCAGGTGAAATTTCTTGGTCATATTATTTCTACAGAAGGTATTCTTCCTGATCCAGAGAAACTAGACGCTGTTCGTAATTATGCTGTTCCTACTACTAAACGTGATGTTCGTAGTTTCCTTGGTGTCTGTAATTTTCTTAGACGCTTTGTTAGATTGGATAATTTGGCCACACCTCGTTTATGTGAACTGTCTGGAAAGAATTCTAATTGGTGTTGGAATGAGGAAGCTCAATCAGAATTTGAACAACTTCGTGATGCTTTAGTTGCTGCTCCACTTCTTTCACATCCAGATTTATCTAAAGATTTTTGTTTGACGACGGACTCATCATACAAAGGCCTAGGTGCACACTTATTTCAAGAGATAGAAGATAACGGCGTTGTAATGCAGAAAACTATTGCCGATCTGTTCTTGCCAAATGCAAATTATGTCAAAAGGCTAAGCCGCCAACTATTTCTCACAGAGCACCGTTGTTTCCTATCATTCCAGCGAAATTAAAGGAGATGGCTGCAGTCGATTTGTTCGGTCCAGTGGTTCGTTCTACTAATGGTTTTGCGTACATTTTGGTAGCAGTGGAATTGACATCAAAATATGCGTGTTTTACACCTTTACGCAAAGCAACAGCTCGTTCAGTATCCAACGCTTTCATCAAACATTTTCTTAAAGAAGTGGGTCATGGTGATAACGTTATATCAGATAATGGATCACAGTTTCGTACTAAAATTTGGCTTCGTACTCTACGGCGTCGTGAGATTAAACCAATTTTCATTTCACTTTTTCACCCTCAGTCTAACGCTTCAGAAAGATGGATGAAGGAAATCAATAAATTGTGTCGACTTTTATTGTCATCAGAATCACAGAACATGGGATCGGTATCTTCATATTTTTCAAAACATTCTGAATGAACTCCCTAATGATTCAACTTCTTTACCGCCTATATTGATATTAAAAAATAAAGCACCGACAAATCGCATTTCTGAAATAGTTCCTTTCCCGCCTGCACGGAAACTGTGGCATTCTGAAGTTGTCAACCTGGCTCTACAAAATATTGCATCTGCGGCTGCTAGAAGAGAGAAATTAGCTAAACTTCCTGGTCGTTTAAAAACCTTATCAGTTGGTCAAAAGGCGTTAATTAAGTGTCACCGTTTGTCTCACAAAGGAAAAGGCTCGTGTCGCAAATTTTTTCTGCTTTATAACGGTCCATATAGGGTTCGCAAAATTGTTCATGATAACACTGTCGAAGCAGAAACTCTTAAATCACGGCGCTCTAAGGGAATAAATACATCATATATCGAACGTTAAAATTTTTGTGGAATGACATACTTTTGAGAGACTAACAGCTACATGTAAACACGCAGAGAATACAAGGATACCGCGCCGTGTTCTGGCGGCAGCACATACTCAAAGCAACAGTCAAGTCTGCGCCCCGCACGAGGCAGTCGTTGACCGCAAACAATTACTTCTTACGCCACGCGTACCTACAGCTGATCGAGCGCTCAGTGCGAATGCACTGACAGCCGTAAACAAATACACAGTCTAATTTCTCTGATTAAATTCTGTATAAAGCTATAGTGACTTGGTCAATTATGTTATTAACGTTCAGTATTTTTCAGGATACGGTTGTATAAAATATTTAAGAACTTCAGGTAAATTCTGTGTGTGTCCGACGTTAAGAGGACTTGCTATCGAGAAAATTTCAGGAAGAAAGTAATTTCGAAGAAGAAAGTAATAAACTGAAAAGGTAACTATTAATTGAGTTTATTTTTTAGGTAACATATTTCCACTTGGTACGTACTTTAGACGTAATTTGCTGCTCGCGATTATGTGATTCATACTTTGTGCTAAATTTCATGTTCTATGAATTTACTTCTGAAGCGACGTGCTTGCGTACATTAACTGATTGACAATGATTGATTAATGAACAGGGTTGTTACTTGTGTATATTATGCATCGCTTGGCTGCTATGCTTTTTCACTGATGTCATATTTTTTTATTGTGTGCCAGCTGTGCTTATTTATTTAAATTATAATTGTCACCTGATTAGTTGTGCTGATATGGTTATGTATGTAAGTTATACTTTGTGATTTATCTGCTTGCGCCTTCATGTTTACTTATTAAAATTACTTATGAACATTTATTTGCTTATGCTGATATGATGCTAATGACCTGTTTATTATGTAAGACATATATTTGCTGCTTTGCGTATGGATTGCATATTTACACATTTCTGTTTTGTTGTCATACCTACTCTTTAATTTGGTATATAGAAATGCTGATATACGGTGTACAAACATGGAGTTTAGGTCACACTATGGTATTAATTATAGATTGTTCACTTGGCAGAGCCTCGTTATAGGGATTGTGCTACATCCACTTCATAACATTTTGTTCTCTACTGGTATATTTACTCGCTATTGCATGTTTTGCTTACGCTTAGTGCCTTATATTTTAAGATAAGAAAATGAACTGCTATAATTCTACGAACGACATTGGTACAAGAAACTTCATTGAAGTCACATGAGCTGGAGGTTTTATGGAAGCTGTATAAATTAATGCTAATAGGAAGGAAGCTAACGACATGACATACCAACACTAGGTTTAGACCATTGACAGTTATTACACTGCATTCTTCGTGAGCAATTGAAATAGCAAGTGACACTTGACACAAGAAATACTCCAGATGTTTGCTTCTGTTTTTCCAATATTTCTTAAAGTGGTGTACACACTGTGAATTATTACTATCATTCACACTCCGTACTCGTGCTTACTTACTGAAAGTTATTCAAACTAAAGGCTGTTAGAGGTCATGTATGCATTTCTTTTATTTAATGATGGACAAGGTAACCAAAATGTATTTTATAATTCATAATGAGTAGAAGATTTGGGTCAGATGGATTACACAGAGGTTGTGTGTGGACATTGTGTCTTCGGATTGTATGGGATGATGAACTGAAGTTTGCACTAGGATTTTATCTGTACTTGTTCGAGGAGACTGACTAGAGGAAAGAGTTGTTATGGAAGTGAAATGATATTGGCGATAAGGTTTATTTGTGTCGACGTATTGAAGAGGTATTATTGAGGTATTGAGAGTGTGTAAAGTTGATGATTATTGGAGTTTTGGTGGACAGGAGGTAAGGTAAATGATATTGATGATGTATCGACGTAAGAGGTATTATTGAAGTATTGAGATTATGTGATGCTGATGGTTATTGGAGTTTTGGTGGATAAGAGGTAAGGTAAGTGAGGAGCATAGTTTTTTTGTTGGTTTATATGGAACAAGGAGGATGAAGATGGCAGACTAGAACACTCAAGTGGAAGGAAGATTGTCTACACACACTTTGTTAAATCAGTAAGCAGTACATACTTTTTTTGGAGAGAGGAAGTATTTGCATATCTTGGCACACCGACAGTTGTTCAGCAACCGTACATTTTGATTTGGCTTGGTAAACATTGGTCTTGACACGATGACTATGACGTTGACTGACTATTATACACTGTGCCACTACTACTTGCTACACATGTCGAACATCAAATCTTTGACAGAATTGCATTTACACAGTTAACACTATTCAATTACACAGTAGTACTTAATGTGGATGAAAGATGAGTGAGTGTGTTTTGTGTGTTTTCCTTTCCTAATCCCAAATAATTGGTACCGACCTATCTCCTAAATATTATTTTATCTGTTTGTTGTGGCTTGCACTGACACCCATAAATATTATAGGTTTACTGATATTTGTGTATTTGTAATATTTAATATGACAATTATCTGATATCATTTGTGTGTTTGTTATAAATTGTATGTTTAGTGTAAGAGCATTGATAATAATTTTTTAAAAGCAATTGTGTGTGCATTCAAACTGTTGTTCGTGTCTGCACCTGCTCAACATTACTGTGTGCCACTGATGGACTGCTTCTACTGAAATAATGTCACTTGTTGGTGTCTGCACCAGTTCAACATTGCTAAATGCTACTGATGGAACTGTTTCTACTGACATAATGTTACTTGTTGGTGTTTGCACCTGTTCAACATTACTGGGTGCCACTGTTAGAACTGTTTCTACTGAAATGATGTTACTTCTTGCTGTCTGCACCTGTTTAACATTGCTGAGTGCCACTGATGGAACTATTTCTACTGAAATAATGTCACTCGTTGGTGTCTGCACCTGTTGACCATTGCTGGGTGCTACTGCTGGAACTGTCAACTACTTGTTTATTGAACTATGGAAAGCATTTTATGTGAATACTTGTATAAACTGATTTTTTTGTATATTTACTGTTTGTGAAATGTTATGAGACTCTTACCGGTACATATTCATCATTGCTGACGCTATTGATTGAATGGTTTAACCACATGATACTTGTGTAAACTATTATGTAAAATCACATGTATGAAAACATTTGTATTCCTTACTGTATTTTATATTTTAGGATATGGAACGGTCAGTGCAAAGCCAAAATTTTATTTAGTTATGTGATATTTAATTATTAATATTATCTTTTATTTTTGTCTGTAATTTTTTTTTTCTTCTTTGGACGAATTTGGTGGTATTTTCACCACCAATGCTGGCAAATATACCATCAAATTCTGGCCTGTGGAGGAGGGGTATATGAAAGGTGGCTACACTGAGCCACAGCGCCAGAGATTGCGCCAAAGAGTATTATTCAGCCGCCTCCACTGGCAGTGTTGGCTGAGATGTGGTAGTGGAGAGTTCTTGTCGAGAATTCGTGGTGGAGAGTGCTTGTTGAGATGTAGCAGTGGTGAGTTGTTGTTGAGAGGTTCCCATGGAGAGTGCTTGTTCAGATGTTGTCATATTGTTTTGATGGGCTAGACACCAGATGTTGTTGGATTGTGGATGCTGTAATGATCAGAGTGTGCTTTTCGTCAATATATATGAAGGTAAAAAAATTCCTTTTTTTTTTGTATTGTTTCAATGTCTTAAACAATAATGCCTCTTGGTCACAGGTTCAGTCAACAAAGCATCTGGCTCGTGTTCTTGTATTAGACTGTATTTCTGGTTTCTATGTGCAATTATAGTATTTCTGGTTTTTTTTAATTATGTCAGTATAAATGGTGTTTAAAAATCTGGTCTTATTGAGGAAGAACCGTGCCAGATGTGTACGTTGAATCACACTTCCACACACAGAACAGCTACACTTGTGTTTTGTTGTTTCCTAGGTTTTCTAGTTGCTGGGGACTTAATTAATTAATTGTGTTAACGGAAATTTCCTTTCATTCTTTGTTGTTATGCTATGCAGTCAGATTGCGTACAAATACCAGTCAGGGCCAATCGTTTACGAGACTGCGTAACCGGACAGACAGCGACTAAAATCAAAATTATTTGCATTATATATAATTAAGCCTCCATGCATTGATCATAAACATACCTCAACAGCATAATACCCATCGTCATCGTAATAATAACATCATAAAACCTCAGCCAACTCTCAAAAACGTCGTAGCTTTCTGCAATAATTTCTAAACCCAAAAAAATCTGAGATTTTAATAGTGTCATATACCTTAAAAGTACTTTAAAAATCATGATCCCATATCAAATACATCATTCAAAGCTCTCGTAGTATCGCAATGGTTCCAAAAAAGTCTGAAGAGTTCACAAAGTACAGACAAAATACAATTTCATAAGTGTGAAGTTATCCACCTGAGTAATTGCGTAAACATGTGTCACTGATGTAGTAAAAAAATGTTTGTCTCTCTCAGTTAAATGATCAGATAGCTGTGTAATTATGTGTTAGAGAAATATGGTACCGATGTGTAAAGTTGTATAAGCATGTACCATGTTAGCTAGGGCTCCTTGTGCTTGCCACACACATGTTACACAAAGTAAGCGTGTACCCCCCCGAGGATTAATGTAATTATACCCTCAGGTGTTACAGATTACAGCAATGGAATGAAATGTATCACGGAAAACCTTTGTATCTTTGTAATTCAAAAAATCTTTAAAAATAAATGTTTTAAGTACAAAATTAATCACTCAAATACGTGTACTGTAGCGCTAAACTGTGTGTATTATTGTAAGATAATCTCTGTCGTTACTTAAGGGTAAAAAATGTGCCAAGTGTCGTAATTATCGTCGTCTGTAAGCAAAGTTCTGTAGAAGTCAATGTACTTACCTCACAATAAACAAAAGCGAAATGCGATGCATATAGATATCGTAGTTATTACGTACAGTACCGTGATCAAGAAAGTACTATATTGTAACGTGTTGTTGTGCTACGAAAAAGGCTGTCTCATTGCAGCTATGCCACAAAAGTTACTACTAAAACATGTTTTACTTTCCACAAAAATTCAGAAAAACTGTGCAGATATAAAACAAATACAACGTAAAAGCAATAATATAAATTGTGTCACACATTAGTAGCATCGTGATATAATTGTGGAGCTGTCAAATAAACTAACCACTGTGTCATCTGGTATCTCTCAGAAAGTACTTTAAATCCATAATGTATTTTCAAGTAAACCAAAATGTTGCATTAAAATCACATTATCAGTACCGGTATATGTTCTAAGTATGTGAGCCTTATAGTCGTTACGTAATCGTGCAACTATAGTTCAATTCTTTTATCTTGGCGGCTCGCGCATGCCCGTCCAGACGCGGGAGATAGCTGCGTTGCCAGTTCATACGATGCACGCGTCAAGAGAAGCAGCGCCATGGTGTAGCATAGTTCGCAAGCTTACATTTAGGGGGGAGCGCGCAGTTCATGAAGTAAAGCCACCAAGGCCGCATTAACCCTTTCGCTGCTACAAAGACGTGCTCCGTGCATTCCGCGCTGTGCGCGATTTAGCCACTGCACTGCTCGCCTGTGCAGACACATGGTGTTCCGACTGCTTTGACACTCTTATCATTCGATTCCACAAAAACTATTTTGCCCAAAAATTTGATTTTTACACATCTTCTTGACTGATACCTTCCCCCATAAATGACTTAATTTTGTTTCGATGTTCAACGCAGTTATTATGCAGCATTAAATATAGTAAACCAATCCACGAAATTTTGAAGAGTTTGCAGAGGTAAAAGCCCATAGAGTATACTTTCCGTATAGTCGATTTTAGTTGCCACAATGTTGAGAATGAAATGTGGACAAGATACCTAAATTTCATATAAAATGTACTATATAACAATATCTCATTTAATTTAAGTACCACATAGGTGTCGTATGTAATATTGAGAAATATTCCATCTTTCGCGACTGTAACAAAAGTTTTATTTACACCGGGCACATTTGGCTTTATTTTAAAGCACTTCAATCAATCAAAAGGAAGTAGACAAAATACATGAACCAAAACTGTGGACTTACAAAAATGTTATGACTTGAATATACCGTCTATCAGTGAAGTGCTCTGAGCTATGTCAAATATAATTTTTGTGTGTGGCACACACAAGCAGCATTTATTTGCTAAAACACTGATCAGCCGACACAAACGTTGAATATTGTGTTACCGCAGCACAAAACTACGAAAGGTGACTTGGCAACTTAAGATGCTTCAAAAGAGAGAAACGCGTCTGGTCTAAATAAGCCGCTTATTACAGTTGCAGAAGAGGAATATATTTCAATACCGTTGGTAAAACTGCGACTGTGGAACAAAAACAAGAAAGAGAACGTGAGTACCATTGTGTATGCACCATACCTTTCATTGATTGAAGTGCTTTAAAATAAAGCCAAACGCGCCCAGTGTAAATAAAACTTTTATTACAGTCGCGAAAGACGGAATATTTCTCAATATTACATACGACACCTATGTGGTACTTAAATTAAATGAGATATTGTTATACAGTAAATTTTATTTGAAATTTAGGTATCTTGTCCACATTTCATTCTCAATATTGCGGCAACTAAAATCGACCATACGGAAAGTATACGCTATGGACTTTGACCTCTGCAAACTCTTCAAAATTTCGTGCAATGGTTTACTACATTTAATGCTGCACAATAACTGCGTTGAACATCGAAACAAAATTAAGTCATTTATGGGGGGAAGGTATCAGTCAAGAAGATGTGTAAAAATCAAGTTTTTGGGCCAAATAATTTTTGTGAAATCGAATGATAAGTGTGTCAAAGCAGTGGGAACACTATGTGTCTGCACAGGCGAGCAGTGCAGTGATGACAAAATCGCGCACAGCGCGGAATGCGGGGAGCGCGTGTCTGCAGCAGCGAAAGGGTTAATGAAGAGACAAAGCACTAGAAATTTCAAAAAACTGCATTCAAACGAATAAAATCCGTGAAGTAAGACATTTAGATATTGTTTTTAAATAAAGAAAATATTATGCACTGCAGGTTTGAACTCATAACCTTTCGCTCTGTAGCCTAACACCTTAACCGTTACACTAACGTTGCTCGTAGGGTTACAATACACCATGATGCGGGTTATAATCCACCATGAGGACTCTAAAACGTCACGCAAAATACTGACAAACACTGTTGGTATGACTATGAATTACGCAAGCCTCGTCGAATTACAATAGGAAATAAACAATTACCGCTGTTCTTTATTGCAAAAAAGCGGTTCGTGAGATTGATACAAACACCTTTCCTTGCTATCGCCTGAGTTAGGAGTCTTATTGCTTGTTTGGTTTAAGTAATTAATAGAATATGAAGCAATTGGTATAAAGAATGCTTTTTCCAAACTTTCTATAAAAGAAAGTCTGCTATCAAGACATTGCTTTTGTTCTATTACTTTATTTATGACTGAACATTTCTAAAACTGGAGACACTCATCCATGTGCTCTGCACTGCAGTCGAGATCTGGCAACGTCGTTTTCTGTTCATTGGCTGACTGTGTTTTGTGACGTCAGATGCGCAGAACGAACCTAAACTCGGCCGCCAACATAAATGACACGCACTTTAACAAGCAAGAATGGTAACACACAATAACACTGTGTCGTCTATTCACTATAACAATGCATTCGTAATTACTGTCTAAATATGTTTCCTAGGTTCTAGACTTCAAAACATTGTTACATGTTAACAGTTTCTAAGTGTGACAAAGGGTACTAGTAACGTGAAGTGACAAATTTTATGTCAAAGACTAAGTTAAAAAGTAGATTATCTCTCAATAAACGGGTTTACATGTGAAATGTGGTGCAGTCCTTTACTTTTCCTAGTATGCAGAGTTTCCACTTCATCGCAATTATCATGTTGTATATGTCAGTAAGCAATGCAAAAATTTTTCTCGAGGTTAGCGTCTATGTTATTTTTCTCTGAGCCAGCCGGCGCACGTGGCTGCCTGCGGTGCAAGTCATTGTCTGTCTCTTTGTTGGCGTGCGTCGTTATTAGGATTAGAAGACCTAACTTCTGCAAATGCACCTTGTCGAGAGGGCCCTGCCCTGTTTGAATCCCGCCAATTCGGATGAAATTCAGGTCTGTCGTTACGATTATATCGTCTGTCGTGATGTCGGTAGATTCTGTAATTTCTTTCATGTAGGTCACATGGTGGAGAACTTCTCCTTAAGTCATAACTGCATGCTGAACTGTTGCCATATCTTCTGTTTCTATGGTTATCTCTATCATATTCATTACTACGGAAATGCGATCTTTTTCTGTAACTATTATTCTACCAAAGGTTGTCATATGGGTAACAATTTACATTGTAAGAATAGCCTTGTCGTGTCCAGTTATTATTTCTTTCATCGCGGAATTGTGGCGGATGTGACCTGTAATTGTTATGTTCCTGTTTTCGCGTCCCGCGATTGTCAATTTCAATTTCCAATTCTTGTAACAGTCCCTGAAAAGCTTCCAGTCGTCTTAGCAACGTCCTGCCAAAATAATATGTCGTAAATGTTCAGGCAATTTGATAAAGCAAATGCGGAGGAGTTCTGAGGGGCTGTATGGGTTTGACAGATACTGATTCTTATGCAACATGTCTTCAAAATATTTCACAAGACTGGAAAATTCAGATTGTTCGAAATGTTTCATCATTATGATGCTATGTTTTACTCGGTCTTGTGTAGCTTGAGACCAATATGCTGAGAGGAAGGCATGATAAAATTCTCCTTCACTGTGACAATCGTGAATGACCGATCGCATTCTTACAGCTGGTACAGTCTCTAAATAGCCACACATAAATTCTAATCTGTGCTCTAATGACCAGTTGGAAGGAAAATAATGAGAAAATTTATTAAGCCCTGCTTGTGGATGAATGTGGTTGCCAGAATTCTTAAATGTTTTGAATTTACGTGTAGTAATGAGCAGCTTATAGTCAAAATAATCATGTCGGCGAGTCGCATATCGGTCATTGTTACTTCGTTTCGGCGGTTCCATCTCAAAATTCGTTGTACCTTGCCAATTTCTTTCATAATTTCTGAAGTGCGCTGTGTTATTATTTTGTGGCTGTTCCGTATTTCTAAGTCCCTCTTCCCGTGTTGGAGGGCGAGTGTCCTCTGAAATATGTAGTTCTTGTATTACCTGTGTCAACTGGTCTTGTACTTCCTGGATTTCTCTCTTGTACTATGTATTGATTTGATTTTGATTTTGTTTGAATTTTCTAATTTGTGCATACTCTTCTGTGTCAGTGAAGGCTACAGGTCTTGTGTCATTCAGATCATCATCTACCTTTGTAGATAAGTTAGTGAACTGATCCGAAAGTTCGGCTACTTTCTCCGATAGTGAGCTGATTTCCTCAGTGTGTTTTTCTTAACCAAGTTTCAGAGTGTCCATTTGTGTTGAAATCGTATCTACTGTGTCCTTTAAGTTTTCCTGAGTTTTTGCAAGTTGCGTAACCGAATCGGTAGATGCAACTGAGTCAATTTTAGCTTGCAAGGTGTTGTGATTTTCATGAACAATAGTTTGCAGTTCTCTTATGGCTGCTTCGTGATTCTGTAATGCATTTCCATGACGCGAAAAAAAGGTTGAAAATGCTCACAAATTTGTGTTTTTACGTCATCACAGACTTTTAGACATTTATATTCGATTTTAAGTAACTCCGCAGTTAAATCTTCACGTGTTTGTTCAAGCGTTCGTTCCATTGAGTCTAACTTTGGAAGCTGTTGCTATGTTTGTCTCTGGTGTTGTTCCATTGTGTCTAACTTTTGAAGATTTTGTTCCGTTGTGCCTAACTTTTGCTGTTTTTGTCTCTGATTTTGTTTCATTTGTTGCATTAATTGCAATAATAATGTATTAGTGTCTGGAATCTGTTCCTCTATGCTTTTCAGCAGTGCATTTGCACTGGCAACATTCACATTTTGACAAGCAGAAAATGTGTCTTGACTTATTCTAGAAAACGCTGAGGACCCAAAACCTGAATCTACAGTATTTGCAGGATTGTGTCCTGTCATTTCGGATTCCTGAGGCGAGCTGTTGCCGACCGATCGATCTATAATGCTTCCCTCTTCACTAATTGTTTCACTGTCTACACCATTATTTGCCGCCCGCTCCATATCCCTATGCACAGTTACCAAATTACTTCGTTGAAAGTCTGTCAATGCATTACACGGTGGTGCTCATAAGCTACAATCGTCGTCACTATCATTTCTCAATTTACTTTGGAGCCTAGTGTTACGTTTTTCACACGCCATAATTATCACGTATTTCACACGATAACCAAAAAAGCATAATTTGAAGAGCAAAAATAAGAAAACCCATTAACATAGCACTGAAAATAATATGTAGTTAATTGCAAGCGCAGCTGTGAAATACTTGATGCAAATCTACGTGCATGCCACAACTGTTTTACTGCACAACAATGAAAAACTACAGCTACAAAGGAACTCTGTCTATAATTACGCGCTAACAATAAACAATAGCTACACTAATTACACAAACTACAAGGAAAAATCAAAAGATTCCAGTGAGGTTTCCTCGCCTAAGGGTCGACATATGAAACGTCCCCTTAAAAAAATTAATGAATTACTGTGCTGATAAACCTCTTACGTCATTTGATTTTCAAACAGCTGAGCAAAGCTGAACGTAATCAGACATTCACTAAACTGACACACAATATTTTTTTAGCGCAACGCAATCTGACTTTCAATAACCCCTACAAAAGAAGGGCCCTGACTAACAATAACCTATACCTTTCATGAATCACTTACCTCACAAAAATCTTCGTTACTCAAACTACTCCAATACAGAGTGCGCCAATACTGCCAGCTGAATCAAAGATTCTAACTACTGAAGGCACTAACTACTGATAGGCATAGTTAGCAAATGAAAGATTTTGATAGATAACAAGCAATGTATTTACCTTAATAATGTTCAAAAGTCAGTACATATACATATATATATTACAAATTTACTCTTTCTGGTGGACACACGTCCAGATCGTCCGCTCTCAAAATCCTGCCATCTCTCTCCCCACATCAACCACTGCTGGCGGCTCACCTACAGGCTCCAACTGCACAACGCTACGCGCTGTTCACATCCAACTGCCCAACACTACAATAGCGAATATTCCAACAAAGCCGACCAACCACAGACTGCACACAGCACAGCCAGTGATTTTCATACAGAGCGCTTCGAGGCGTTACCAACATAAAAACCTAAACAGCCTACTTACACATGAACAGTGTGCTCCGAAACACTTGTGCGTGCACCAACATCGTGTTCTTTACGCAGAGATGTCACAGATCACCATCTATCCTACTTTACAGAGTAGGTAAGCCTCCGAACCACATGTTCTGTGAAGAGTCGTGGATGTTCAACCACTTAGCGCATAGTGGTAGTTTCACTGTTCCTCTATAGATTTCCCTAGACGCTCAAGACAGTAGCATCTGAACATTCGGCCAGCTTCACCGTTTTCGAGGCACTCGTTTACAAGTTCTGGGTGATAACAGTCTGCCCTTTGTCAAAGTCACTTATCTCAATGAATCTCCCCATTTGCAGCCCATGTCTTGGCTAGGGTGATCCCAAGTCCAACCCTGCTCCGCTTACATACACTCCTGGAAATTGAAATAAGAACACCGTGAATTCATTGTCCCACGAAGGGGAAACTTTATTGACACATTCCTGGGGTCAGATACATCACATGATTACACTGACAGAACCACAGGCACATAGACACAGGCAACAGAGCATCCACAATGTCGGCACTAGTACAGTGTATATCCACCTTTCGCAGCAATGCAGGCTGCTATTCTCCCATGGAGACGATCGTAGAGATGCTGGATGTAGTCCTGTGGAACGGCTTGCCATGCCATTTCCACCTGGCGCCTCAGTTGGACCAGCGTTCGTGCTGGACGTGCAGACAGCGTGAGACGACGCTTCATCCAGTCCCAAGCATGCTCAATGGGGGACAGATCAGGAGATCTTGCTGGCCAGGGTAGTTGACTTACACCTTCTAGAGCACGTTGGGTGGCACAGGATACATGCGGACGTGCATTGTCCTGTTGGAACAGCAAGTTCCCTTGCCGGTCTAGGAATGGTAGAACGATGGGTTCGATGACGGTTTGGATGTACCGTGCACTACTCAGTGTCCCCTCGACGATCACCAGTGGTGTACGGCCAGTGTAGGAGATCGCTCCCCACACCATGATGCCGGGTGTTGGCCCTGTGTGCCTCGGTCGTATGCAGTCCTGATTGTGGCGCTCACCTGCACGGCGCCAAACACGCATACGACCATCATTGACACCAAGGCAGAAGCGACTCTCATCGCTGAAGACGACACGTCTCCATTCGTCCCTCCATTCACACCTGTCGCGACACCACTGGAGGCGGGCTGCACGATGTTGGGGCGTGAGCAGAAGACGGCCTAACGGTGTGCGGGACCGTAGCCCAGCTTCATGGAGACGGTTGCGAATGGTCCTCGCCGATACCCCAGGAGCAACAGTGTCCCTAATTTGCTGGGAAGTGGCGGTGCGGTCCCCTACGGCACTGCGTAGGATCCTACGGTCTTGGCGTGCATCCGTGCGTCGCTGCGGTCCGGTCCCAGGTCGACGGGCACGTGCACCTTCCGCCGACCACTGGCGACAACATCGATGTACTGTGGAGATCTCACGCCCCACGTGTTGAGCAATTCGGCGGTACGTCCACCCGGCCTCCCGCATGCCCACTATATGCCCTCGCTCAAAGTCCGTCAACTGCACATACGGTTCACGTCCACGCTGTCGCGGCATGCTACCAGTGTTAAAGACTGCGATGGAGCTCCGTATGCCACGGCAAACTGGCTGACACTGACGGCAGCGGTGCACAAATGCTGCGCAGCTAGCGCCATTCGACGGCCAACACCGCGGTTCCTGGTGTGTCCACTGTGCCGTGCGTGTGATCATTGCTTGTACAGCCCTCTCGCAGTGTCCGGAGCAAGTATGGTGGGTCTGACACACCGGTGTCAATGTGTTCTTTTTTCCATTTCCAGGAGTGTATTTTGTTAAAGCGTCATGTGCGCGTAACACCACCAGGCGGCATCCAACGTTGCAGTGGGCAGTGGTTATAATGTTTCGGCTGCTCACTGTTTATATAATAGGTTCACTACGTCATTACGTTCCTTAATGAAATTGCACACGCTATCACCGCTCACGGATTAGGCCTTACACCTGTTCCGATTGGCCGACTGTTGCCTACAAGGCAGTATGAGAAATGATGTGTGATCGTGGACCATAAAATCAGCATGGTGACGCGATCTCTCCAGACTTTATTGCCAGTAGATGAATCCTGATAATGCCTCTTTATTCGAGCAGCTCCTCGTCTGGAATTAACAAATTAGATTCCACAGTTACTGTAGTTTTATAATTGTATGGAAACAGCGCCATCCCATGCATACAAATATACTTTTTGTAACTTAATTTTAACTTCGTGTGTTGTATTTCTCAATGACTACTGTAAAACGAAAATGATGTGCGTACTAAACACAGGTATAACTTACGTCATACAAATGTATATGAATAAATATAGAGTGATACAAAAAGAAAGAACAGATTTCAATTTTTTATCACAGACTAACTGTGAGAGACAGAAACACATTGTGAATGTCACTGGGTAGAAGAAGGTTCAAAGTTTCATGTTCTCACAGGCACTACAACATACACTCGACATAAGCACCATGCGTAGACTGAGAAATATCGAAATGGTAGTCCATTCATTTCACACACGAATCAACAGATCCCTGTTTATTGAATCGACAGAAAACATATTCAGTTTCGGTGAGTCTCTTCCATGTTCGAAGACAGCGCCAAGATTTTGTGACCCAGAAATATTTACATTATGGCTATTAACTTTACCCGATAGATGAAACGTCTTTTCATTTGAAAAGATGAGTTGTTCGAGAAATGTGTTGTCTGCCATACCCCGGAGAACAGAAACGCGAAATTTGTATCTTCTGTCATGGTCGCCGGAACGTAACTGCGGCAGTAACTGCAACTTGTAAGGTTTCGTATGCAAGTGTCGTGTCAGTATACGTCTCACCGTTGTTTGAGGAAACTGATGTTCCTGGCCTGCCCGTCTTAACATTTTCATCAGACGTGAGTGGCCGACGCAACCAACTTCTAAGAATTTTTTATACCAGTCATAAAAACGATTGTGCAGAGATGGCTTCTTGCTGAATCGACGATTATACTTGAAGAATGGATTGACTTTGCGCAGATTCCAACACACAAAATGGTTTCTCTCGTGCTGCAGTCGCCAACATCAACGCAACTGCGTCAAAACTCTGAACCTTTCTCTATCCAGTAACATGCGCAATCTACTTCAGTCTTTTATAGTTTTTCTGAAATAAACAAATGAAATCGTCTCTTTTTTTTAATCACCCTCTATAAATCATTACTGATTTGCAACACTAATGTCCTTGTGACACACAATGTGCCTTTGCGTACCAGATATTGAACTTTAAACTCTTATGATAGTCAGACGTGATAAACAACGGTATGCACACATCAAAAAAAGTTTTGCATCATCCCGGTTCACAGAACTCCTGAAGATAGACGTTGACTGTAGATATTGCATCAGAGACACAGTCCCTTTGACTGTTCAGAGATGTCACTAAACCCGCCCAAAGACGTAAACAACCACGTATGATCAGCGCCTACTAGACGGAGGGGGTCCGACAGCCGATCAGTCCCAGTCATTCCACCAGGAAGGAGGTACACGGCTTGTGTTGTCTGTAGTTCAACCATGCCTCGACGGTCAACACCGCAGTTCGATTGCGACCGCATTGTTACTTTGTGCCAGGAAGGGCTCTCAACAAGGGAAGTGTCCAGGCGTCTCGGAGTGAACCGAAGCTATGTTGTTCGGACATGGAGGAGAAAAAGAGAGACAGGAACTGTCGATGACATTCCTCGCTCAGGCCGCGCAAGGGCTACTACTGCTGTGGATGACCGCTACCTGGGGATTATGGCTTGGAGGAAACGTCACAGCAACGCCACCATGTTGAATATTGCTTTTCGTGCAGCCACAGGACGTCGTGCTACGACTCAAACTGTGGGCAATGGGCTGCATGAAGCGCAACTTCACTCCTGACGTCCATGGCCAGGTCTATCTTTGCAACCACGACACCACGCAGCGTGGTGCAGATGGGCCCAACAACATGCCGAATGGACCGTTCAGGATTGGCATTACTTTCTCTTCACCGATGAGTGTCGCATATGCCTCAACCAGGCAATCATCGGAGACGGTTTGGAGGCAATCCGATCAGGCTGAGCGCGTCAGACACACTGTCCAGCATGTGCAGCAAGGTGGAGGTTCCCTGATATATTCGGATGGCATTATGTGGGGCCGACGTACTCCGCTGGTAGTCATGGAGGGCGCCGTAACGGCTGTACGATATGTGAATGCCATCGTCCGACCGATAGTGCAACGATATGGGCAGCATATTGGCGAGGCATTCGTCTTCATGGACGACAATTCGCGCACCCATCGTCCGAATCTTGTGAATGACATCCTTCAGGATAACGACATCGCTCGGCTAGAGTGGCCAGCATGTCGTCCAGACATGAAGCCTATCGAACATGCCTGGGATAAATTGAAAAGGGCTGTTTATGGACGACGTGACCCACCAACCACTCTGAGGGATCTACGCCGAATCGCCGCTGAGGCGTGAGACAATCTGAACCAACAATGCCATGATGAACTTGTGGATAGTATGCCACGACGAATACAGGAATGCGTCGAGGCAAGAGGTCGTGCTACTGGGTATTAGAGCTACTAGTGTTTACAGCAATCCGGACAACCGCCTCTGAAGGCCTCGTTGTATGGTGGTACAACATGCAATGTGTGGTTGTCATGAGGAATAAAAAGGGTGGAAATTATGTTTATGTTGATCACTATTCCAATTTTCTGTACATGTTCCTGAACTCTTGGAACCGAGGTGATGCAAAACTTTTTTTGATATGTGTATAATCAGAATATTAGTCACTATAATCGTACTGTAGCTGGAGCGATTTAGGGAAATCACTGAAAACCTAAATCAGAATGGCCGGACGCGGGATTGAACCGTCGTCCTCCCGAATGCGAGTCCAGTGTGTTAACCACTGCGCCACCTCGCTCGGTCCTGAACATTTTTTATCCAACTTGTAAACAGTAATTATGAGTCCATTCATAGTGTGTAGATGGCCTCCCCTCGCTACATTGTAAGCAGATTGATAGTGTAAACTGAAGGAGAGCAGTTTCTAGTACCTGTTTTACTAACGACGACATAATTTTATTGCTATCTGGCAACAGGTAGGACTGATTAAAAGTAGTGTGGCCAAGTGTTTCGTGATATGTATTATCACAGCCTGTGACGTGAATTTATTTCCAGTGACGAATCATGGATTTTATGCTGTTTAACGCCACCGATTTTTTATGCTGTAGTAAATATTTTATGTGAATATACGAAGTATTGTTACAAAAATTTTTGTAAACATTTACGCCTGTTAGCGGCATGTTGACTATTCAATCTGTTATGCTTTTCACGTGTTCACTGGTACTCACAGTTCCAACGCTGCCCGATAGGGCGCAGGGAGCCCGCGCGCCCCTCATCTCGCTCGCCGACAGTGGGCAGCCCACCAATGGCCCTATTACACGCGTTCTGCGCATGAACCAGCCAATTGCCCAACCCAGCCTCGCTGCCCGGATGTCAGCTGTTTGCTCACCACTGCCCACCTGTGTCTGTGGGCACCCCCTGGCAATCTGTGGGCACGTGAGCTGGAAAACAACCCAACTGGTCCGTGGACCGAAAGCAGTTCTTCGTGGTAAACGACTTTTTCAAGTTGCTGCTTTCTTTCATTTATTCGTGTGGCCCATAGCCATGAGCAAGCCTTTCCTGCTGGCATTATTTCGCTGACAGATGTGAACTGTAGTTGTGTAGTGCAAGTGGTCTAGGTGCGCACATGTAGAGTACAGTGTGTTAGTGCTGTTGATTATGTGAGAAAAACGTAAAGTCCGGTACAATCCCCCAAATATACTAAGACGGTCGCCTGGCTCACAATGTGGACAGGTTTACAATTTAACCACAACACCGACACAAAATCTCATGGCTCAGCCGATACTCTTGAATCGAGCTCTGGAATACTAAAGTGTGTTTAAAGACTTGGCTGTGGAAGCGAGCAGCCAGCTATTGATAGGATTCCGCATAACGCAAATGTAAAGCATAGTATTGAAATAGAATCTGAGTCACAAAAATTATGTGAAGAGAGTTGCAGAAGAAAAAGAATTACAAAATTACTTTCTTAAGATTTAGCTTCATTTCAACGAGGGACCAATATAAAAGATGAGATAGTTCTTAATTAATCAAGACAAAACCGAGCATCTTACTCTGAGGAAACGACGATTCCGTAGCCTAATTCTATCCTTATTAGACTGACGCACGCTTCGTCTGAGTGTGATGGGAGGACGATCACTAAATGCCATTCGACAGTATACAGGGTGATTCAGAAGTCCCAAGGTAGCGGTCATGCCTGGTGAGGCGTGCCTGCTCGTGTTAATGTGTGTGTTTCCATTCTTTTCTGAAAAAGGCTTTGGCCGAATGTTCAGTCTGTTACAGTCTTTTCGTTGTGTCTGTCTGCAACTCAACGTGTCATCTATGCGTGAGCAATCTACCTCTTTCATAATGGTGTTGATTACGTGTTGTTTGCTCAACAACGTTGCAAATTATAGAACGTCCTCAAAATGGCAACCATCACTTTCAAAACAGATGTAATACCTTCCTAAAAGATTCCTTATAGTTTCTGACATTCCAGAGCTTTCACTAGCTCTGGACTATTTCCAAGATAATAAATTCCTATTCCAAAGTTACCGTACTTCGACCCCGCTACTAGATGCTTCATCTATGCGCAACCTTTTTCACCATCCACAATAAGTGTAGTATCGTGGGAGATACTTGTGTAAACTAACACCGTAATGCATAACGCAATACGAAGCGAAGTTACGAGTGGGAAATTATTTGAAAGAATTTAGTTCTTGTCATTGGAAACTCCAGCTAAGTGGAAACTCATTCGTCAGTCACGCTCACATTTTCTATCAGGCAGTTTAGAGGGTAGAAGCACTACGTTGAAACCACCTCGAGAAAACTGGACTGCAACCAGTTAGGTCTATATCTACATCTACGTGGATACCCTGCAAATCATGCATAAGTGCCTGGCAGAAGGTTCATCGAACCACATTCACAATAATTCTCTATTATTGCAATCTTGAACAGCGCGGAAATAACGAACACTTTTTTTACCATACGAGCTCTGATTTCCCTTATTTTATTATGATGATCGTTTCTCCTTATATAGGTCAGCGTCAGCAAAATATTTTTACAGTTGAAAGAGAAAGTTGATGACTGAAAATTCGTGAGACGATTCAGCCGCAACGAAAAACGCCTTTGTTTAAATTATGTCCGCCCCAAATCCTGTATCATGTCCGCGACACTCTCTCCTGTATTTCGTGATATTACAAAACGTGCTGCTCCTCGCTGAACTTTCTCGGTGTTCTTCGTTAATCCTATCTGACAAGGATCCCAGACCGCGCAGCAGTACTCTAAAAAAGGACAGACAAGCGTAGTATAGGCAGTCTCTTTAGTAGATCTGCTATGTTTTCTAAATGTTCTGCCAATAAAACGTAGTCTTTGGTTTGCTTTCCCCACAACATTTTCTATGTGTTCTTTTCAATTTAAATTGTTCTTAATTGTCGTTCCTAGGTATTTAGTTGAATTTACTGCCTTCAGGTTCGACTGATTTATCGTGTAACCGGCGGATTCCTTTTAGCACTTATGTGGATGACCTCACTCTTTTCATTATTTAGGGTCCATTGCCAACTGTCGCAGTATTGAGATACCTTTTTTAAATCGTTTAGCAATTTGTTTTAATTTTGTGATGAGTTTAGTAGACGATAAACGACAGTATCATCTGCAAACAATCTTAGACAGCTACTCAGATTGTCTCCGAAATCGTTTATATAGATAAGGGATAGCAGGGGGCCTATACCACTAACTTGGGGAACGTCAGAAAAACTTTTGTTTCACTCGATCAATTTCCGTCGGTTACTACGGACTGTGACATCTCTGACATTTCGAATCCATAAGCGCGCAATTTCCTCAAAAGCCGCTTGTGTTGTACAGTGTCAAAAGCCTTTTGGAAATCTAGAAATTCGGAATCAATTTGAAATCCCTTGTCAATAGCATTCAACACTTCGTGTGTGCAAAGAGATAGTTGTGTTTAACAAGAACGATGTTTCCTAAATGCGTGTTGAAAGTGTGTTGTCTTCGAGGTAATTCATAATGTTTGAACACGATATAAATTCCAGAATCCTGCTACATATCGATGTTAATAATATAGGCCTGTGATTTAGTGGATTACTTCTACAACCTTTCTTGAATAGTAGTGTGACCTGTGCAACTTTCCAGTCTTCGGGTACGGATCTTTCGTCGAGCGACAGGTTGTGTGTTCAAGTGGTTCAAATGGCTCTGAGCACTATGGGACTTAACTTCTGAGGTCATCAGTCCCCTAGAACTTAGAACTGCTTAAACCTAACTAACCTAAGAACATCACACACATCCATGCCCGAGGCAGTATTCGAGCCTGCGGCCGTAGCGGTAGCGCGGTTCCAGATTGTAGCGCCTAGAGCCGCTCGACCACTTCGGCCGGCTGTTCAAATGTGCCTGAATTCCTAAGGTACCAAATTGCTGAGGTCATCGGTCCCTATACTTACTCACTACTTAAATTAAATTAAACTAACTTATGCTGAAAACAACACACACTCCCATGCCCAAGGGAGGACTCGAACCTCTGGCGGGAGGGGCTGCTCAATTCGTCACATGGCGCCTCAAACTGTGCGGCCACTGCGCGCGGCGACCGGTTGCATACGATTGTATGCACGTATGGAGCTATTGCATCAGCTACTCTGAAAGGAACCTAACTGGCATACGGTCTGGACCAGAAGGCTTGCTTTTAAGTGATTTAAGTTACTTCACTTCTCCGGGGATATCTACTTCTAAGTTGCTCATGTTGGCAGCTGTTCTTGACTCGAATTCTGCAAAATTTGCTTCGCGTTCTTCGGCGAAGGAATTTCAAAAGGATGTGTTTAGTAACTCTGCTTTCGAAGCACTGTCGTCGATAATATTTCCATTGCTACAGCGCAGAGAAGATATAGACGGTTTCTTGCCGCTAGAATACTTTACATACGATCAAAATCTCTTTGGATTTTCTGCCAGGTTTCGAGATAAAGTTCCCGTTGTGGAAACTATTATAAGCATCTCGCATTGGTGTCCGCGGTAAATTTCGAGCTTCTGTAAAAGATCGCCAATCTTGGAGATTCTGCGTTCGTTTAAATTTGGCACGCTTTTTTCGTTGTTTCTGTAACAGTGCTTTGAACCGTTTTGTGTACCAAAGGGGTTCGGCTCCGTCGTTTGTTAATTTATTTGGTACACATCTCTCAATTGCTGCCGATGCTGTTTCTTTGAATTCAGGCCACATCTGCTCTACACTTATATTGCTAATCTCGAAGGAGTGGAAATTGTCTCTCAAGAAGGTGTCAAGTGAATTTTTATCTGCTTTTTTTAATAGATGTATTTTTCGTTAGTTTTTGGAGGATTTGGGACTTACAATTTTCAGTCTCGGTACGACAACCCTGTGTTCACATCCCTTTACCAGTTTTGATGTTCATTATTAGCTCAGGATTATTTGTGCTAAAAGGTCAAGTGTGTTTTCACAACCGTTCACTATTTGCGTGGGCTCATGAATTAACTGCTCGAAATAATTTTCAGAGAATGCGCTCAGCACAGTTTCGGATGATGTTTTATGCGTACCTCCGGATTTAAAAATGTATTTTCGCCAACATATCGAGGGTAAATTATAGTCAGCACCAACTATAATTGCATGAGTCAGGTACGTGTTTGAAATAAAAACTAGAGTTTTCTTTGAACCTTTCAGCAATTGTATCATCTAAGTTGGGAGGTCAGTAAAAGGATACAGTTATTTTCCGATTGCCAAGAATGACCCCTGTCAATACTAACTCATAGGAACCATCCACTTCAATTTCTCTACAAGATAAACTACTTGTAACAGCAACAACACGCCACCGCGTTTGTTTAGCCTGTCCTTTCGGAACACTGTTAGGCTCTTCGCAACAACTTCGGCTGAACTTATCTCCGGCTTTAGCCAGCTTTCAGTGCCTATAACGGTTTGAGGATCAGTGTTTTCCATTAGCGCTAGGAGTTCTGTCACTTTCCCAATACAGCTACGACAATTTACAACTATTATATCGATGGTTCCCGTATCGACCTGCACACTCTGAGACTGAAGCCCTTTCTGTATTTCCCCGAGACGCTCTAACCTAAAAAACAGCCCCTGCTACCCGTGTAGCCGCCTCCTGCGTGTAGTGGACTCCTGACCTATTCAGCGGAACCCGAAACCCCAGCACCCTTTGGCGCAAATCGAGGAATCTGCAGCCTACACGGCCTCAGAACCGCCTGACTCTCTGATTCAGACCCTCCATTCGTCTTTCTACAAAAGGTCTGCAATCGGTCCTGTCGACTATGCGGCAAATGGTGAGCTCTGCTTTCATCTCGCAAGCAATAATGTCAGCCTTTACCACTTCTTTTAGTTGCTTGAAACCAGAGAGAATCTCTTCTGATCCAGAGCGACACGCGTCATTGGTACCGACGTGAGCCACCACCTGCTGTTGGCTGCAACCCGTGCTCTTCATTGCATCCGGAAGGACACTTCCCACATATGGAATGATTACATCCGGTATGCGCACAGAGTGCACATTAGCATTCTTCCTCTTCTTCGCAGCCATGTTCCTAATGGACCGCATAATGCACCTTTAACCCCATAACATTGGAGCTCCCAACTACCAATAATTCCACCCTCTGTGATTGCCTGGATCTTGCAAGTCGAGAGGTTCCCTCTAAAAGGGGACAGGCGGCTGCATCTGACTGAGGGACAGTGTCAGCCAGAGACAGCACCTAAAACCTGTTTGTTAGACTAACGGGGATGTGCGACCCCCTGGGAAGTCTTTCGCCGCCTTCTACGCCCAGAGGCGAACTCCCGTTCGACCACGGGTGAGTGCTCAACCTCAGTGCCACTCAGACGTGCTGGACGTCCATTGGATCCGCACTGCCGTCCCACAACAGTGATGCCCATCCACTGCAGGTTCAAGCTGTGTAGCCAAAGCCATTACAGCCTGGAGCTGAGAGCGAAGTGTCACCAACTTGGCTCGCATCTGCGCACAGCCATCACGGTCCCTTATCCATACTAAAGACTGTGGAAAACTACACACACAAAAAAGGACAATCGACACGTGCTACAGAACTCTACTGTGGACACGGAGGAAAACGCAAGAACTGTGTCCAATAAATTAACACGCAGAGATTTAAAAATTGAAACACCAAAACATTCACTACCAAAACATTCACGCGAGACTAACTAATTCGCTCCTGATTAGGAAATTGTAATATGTCACCAAATCGGTTTACTTTCTGATGCAAACGAAAACGCGAGAACTGTCTATTAAATATTAAATTAACACTTAGAAACTCAAGTAACTAAACAACCAAAGCACACAAGTGAAACTACCCAATTCGCTCCTGGTTAGGATTCCGTAAAATGTCAGAAACTCGATTACTTCCCTGTGGCTGCTTCTATCTCGGCCGACTGCTGCTGACTAAGGTCAAGCTCTTCCTTAATAACCCCCCGAGAACGCTTTTCTTTTGCAGGTATGAAATTTCTCCTTTATTCGTGTTATACCTGCTGCGTGTTAAGTATTCATGCCTTCTCTTATTGCGGTGGCGTCTCTACCTTAATTATCTCTGAGCGTTATGAAGAGGTAATTTACTTGCTTCAGAACACAAGGAAAATTTTTCCATAAATATTTATGGAATAGCCAGCAGGTACTTGGAGGAATATAGACATTTTACAAACTTAAATACGCAGTGTTGGTGTTCCCCCGTAACATTTACGTAACAGCTCGTTATGAGATGGGTTTCAGTTCTCTAGAGTATCCTCAGATACCTTAACAGTCTACATAAATATTTGAAACTATCTGATGTTACACATATTTCATTCTCTCTAGTCTGTGTATTAGATCCCCTAACTCTGCCTGGCCGTTTATTTGCTCTTAAGCCTATACAGATATTTATGGTTTCATTACTACGTGAAACAAAGAAAGGTATTTGCTGCATTGTAAGGCCAAGTCTAAACGAAGTAGACTTCAAAATGAATATGAATTTTTCATGCTTCTACACGCACTACTCGACGACTTATTCCCACCTTTATGGTAACTCCTTTCAAGTGAGTGATACAGAGGAAGATACATCGCGCTCTGTTTTAGTTAGTGTAGGTTCAAATGGTTCAAATGGCTCTAAGCACTATGCGACTTAACATCTGAGGTCATCAGTCCCCTAGACGTAGAACTACTTAAGCCTAACTAACCTAAGGACATCACACACATCCATGCCCGAGGCAGGATTCGAATCTGCGACTGCAGCAGCCGCGTGGTTCTGGACTGAAGCGCCTAGAACCGCTCGGTCACCGTGGCCGGCGGTTAGTGTAGGAATAACACCGTTTGATACACAGCGAGAAGTTATATTATACATTTCGTATAATCAGTAGAACTCATTACTGTATGAGTACACAGGGTGATTCTAATTAAACTTTCGCTACTTGAGAGAGCCCCGCGAAAAACGAGTGACTCTAGGAGAATGAAACTCCGTGGAAACTTTGTAAGGACATGCGGAAGACAAATAACGAATAAGTTACTGAAAAAAAAGAACACATCTTAATTTCCACATGATGTGGTTCAAATCTGGTGGTCGTTGTGATTCCGCAGTTTGAAATAATTGGCCACTTATTCGACTTTCCCCAGAGGTGTTGCGGAGTAACCGAGTGACCACACGAGCAATGTGAGGTGTTGCTCCATCGTGCATCAAAACAGGTGAGTCCAATGCACACCTTTCCCACAGAAGCAAATCACAGTGACGCGTGCCGTCCACGATGTATGTCCTTGGTCCTAGGAGTACGAGTTCTTCAAAGATCGCTTCGTCAGTCTACAAAATGTTCCAAGGCACATGTCATCAACTTCAAACCTTACAAGAAACGAACTTGCAGCGTACTGCAGGTGAAAAATAAGTCCGCAAGTCGTCTTATAATTGAAATAAATGGTTGGAGCTCCGTCGTAAGTTGCATTGAGAATGTATCTTTTTTTTATTTGTATATGGTAACTAGTTTCGGACACCTGTGTCCATTTTCAAACGATCTAGTTACATGTATTGTAAGTGTGACAAATACAGGCGATAGTCCATATGCAAAGATTTCCCCTGAAGTGGCCGACTCAACAACAGTAAAATGTCCGTCGTATGTGGTATATTTTATTGTTGTTGAGTCGGCCATACTATTGCTTTCATCACTGCAGGGAGAAGTTTTTGCACATGGGTTATCGCCTGTATTTGTCACACGTCCGATATGGTATGTAACTAGATGGTTTGAAAATGGACACAGGTGTCTAAATCTAGTCGCCATCAAGAAATAGAAACAGATACTTCTCACTGCAACTTATGACGGAGCTACAACCATTAATTTCACTTACAAGAAATATAAGAGTGAAGTCTACTCTGATGTCTGTGCCACGTGGCAAAAGTTGGTGAATAATGTGAAGTTTGTACGGATACCATTTCACAACTGATCGTAGAACTTTTCGAATGGTGGGCCATAGACTGTTCAGCTGTCGTAACACAGTTCGTGCACTGTTTGAAGATCACACATTGTGCCCAGCATGTTCAGTGATGGCAACAGTAACTTCTTCAAGAACTTGTGGCGCTATTGGCCGTCGGCCTCTCCTAGGAGCAAATAGAATCATTGGCCGATGGTTCGAAACTGTGTAACCACCATACCACCAGATTTGAACCCTCTCATGTGGAAAGTAAAAGGTGTTTCTTTCGGTGGTTTATTCGTTATTTCTCTTCCACATTTCCTTACAAATGTTTCCACGAAGTTTCATTGTCCTACGCTCACACGTATTTCATGGGGGTCCTCTCAAGTGCCGAAAGTTGAATTATAAGCGCCCTGTAAACTACGGCTGGCGATTTTGCAATAATGTCTGTTCTTGGAAATATGTAATGTAGTCTGTACACAGAACTTTCGTTCCCAGGTGCAGGTGCAGCTATTTACATGGATATACAAGGTGTAACTGTGGTACACACGAGTGTGTTGCTTGTTTTTTTCTCTATGTCGAGTAATCTTCCCACAAACAGTCACAAACCTTAAGACTTGAGGTTTTCTGCATGGTTACACTACACCAATAAGTGGACTACGCCTGTCAGCATACGTGCGGTTCTAGGCGCTTCAGTCCGGAACCGCGGGACTGCTACGGTCGCAGGTTCGAATCCTGCCTCGGGCATGGATGTGTGTGATGTCCTTAGGTTAGTTAGGTTTAAGTAGATCTAAGTTCTAGGGGACTGATGACCTAAGATGTTAAGTCCCATAGTGCTCAGAGCTATTTGAACCTGTCAGCATAAACTAACTATTCTAGGTCCATGTGTCCACACCTGACCTGATACCCAGGGGAAAATAAGCATTAGTGTCTTGCTCTTGCCTCATGTACCTGTAGTTGTCACCCAACCTAAAACACAGATCTTGTAGTAGCTGTAATTATGGGTCTGCAAATGACGTAAATATTGATGCAAGTGTATGGACTTTCTGTCACAATACGGAAAAGTTTCTTCTAAAAGTTCCAGAATAATGAAGAATCATAAAGTTAATGTGATCGTCCGACCATTGACCAAGACAGCAGCTCTTCTCGACAATGTGAATGATGATTTGGTTTTACGAAATGCGGGTGTCGGTGATATTCCTTGTCAGCGTAGTGAAAGTTACGCACTGTACAACAACGGTGCATCGAATACGAGCGAGCCGGCCGCTGTAGCCGAGCGGTTCTAGGCGCTTCAGTCTGGAACCGCGCGACTGCGACGGTCGCAGGTTCGAATCCTGCCTCGGCATGGATGTGTGTGATGTCCTTAGGTTAGTTAGGTTTAAGTAGTTCTAAGATCTAGGGGATTGATGTCGTCAGATGTTAAATCCCATAGTGCTCAGAGCCATTTGAACCATTTTTGAACACGAGCACCACGCCCTCCTCCTACAGCCCAACAAATTTGCAGTGGTTGAAAGATGTATTTCCACTGTCCATTCCATGGATTACGAGAAAAAGTAGATACTTGTCACAGACTTATCCTATTGGCACAATCCTACGGGATTGCTGTGTAGGAAAGCTGTGGAAATGCAATTAGGAGAGAACCTACTCATTCAACACGAGGATTTTTAGCCTGACAATTCATGGAAATCTATCAATTTACGTCTGCTCTCTCAGAGGAATTATTGTTCTGTGTCTTCACCACCTGGCGTTCCAGTGCATGAAATGTGTTTTGATAATGAACCACATAATTCGTAAGCACTGTGTATTTGCTGACTCGGGCTTTGCTCTTTTATCTTGACAGTGGAACCTTACAGACTGCTCTGTCCTCTCCCATTTTATTCATACTTACAAGATTTGATTGCCAACGCCCAGACTTCAGTTTTATAAAAAGGTACATGCAAAAGAATTCGAAAAAATCGATGTGACGGGAAGAAGATTTCCGAGTGCTGAAAATATAAAACCATTGTACGTTATTTCCGAATTCATCGGTTGCTTTGCTGGTAGCGTAATTGGATTTTAAGCATAGTATCGGTGCGTTGGATATCGCTAAGAGCATCCTTCTTCTAAATTTCAATTTTTTAACAAATGGAAATATTAATATTGAATCATAATTTCCGTTATAAAAATATCTTTTTATTTTTCATTACTGGCAGTACGAAAATAAAATAAAATTTGATACAGATATGTGAAATGTTCTCTTCTTAAATGAAAAATTTAAATACGTCAAGAACACTGCTCAGTTACTAAAAACAAAACCATACTTCGTTTATGATCGATGTTGAGCGTTCTCGTAACAAAGTTTCATTTGTTATGAGTATTCGCATTTTCATTCTAGCGTTGTGGTCTTTGTGGTCTTCGGTCTGAACACTAGTTTAATGCAGCTCTCCACACTGATGTATAGAGCTCAAGCCTCTTCATCTCCGAATATCTACTATAACCTACATCTATTTGGACCTGCTTACTGTATTCATGCCAATGTCTCCTCCTACAACCCTCATCACCCATACCTCCCTCCATTAGCAAACTGGCTATTCCTTGATTTTCCAGAAAGCGTTCTCTCAATCGATCCCTTCTTTCAGTCAATTGCCCGCATCTCGTGGTCGTGAGGTAGCGTTCTCGCTTCCCACGCCCGGGTTCCCGGGTTCGATTCCCGGCGGGGTCAGGGATTTTCTCTGCCTCGTGATGGCTGGGTGTTGTGTGATGTCCTTAGGTTAGTTAGGTTTACGTAGTTCTAAGTTCTAGGGGACTGATGACCATAGATGTTAAGTCCCATAGTGCTCAGAGCCATTTGAACCATTTTTCAGTCAATTCGTGTGGTAATTTTTTTCTGCCAAGTTCTATTCACTACCTACTCATTAGTTATTCGGTCTACCTATCTAATATCCAGCAGTATTCTACAGTGTCATAGTTCAAAAGCTTCTATCCTCTTCTTATATGATTTGTTTATTACCTACGTTTCACTTCCGAACAAGGCTAAACTGTACACAAAAAAATTCAGAATAGACTTTTAACATTTAAATTTATATTAAATGTTAACAGATCCCTCTATTTCGGAAATAATTTATTTTTCCATTTGCCACTCTGCATATCGTCTCCAGTTCGTTCAACATCAGTTACGTTGTTATCGAAGCAGCTACACTAACTTTCTACTTTTAGTGTCTCATCTCCTAATATAACCCCAAAGAAATAGTATGACGGCAACTGTAAGACATATTGCAAATAAATTAATAAGAGATGGTGCTGATCCCCCATGGTACACAAAACGGGTCAAAACTCTGTTGTAGAAGCAACTGAAAAAGCATGCCAAATTCAAAAGAACGCAAGACCTCCATGACTGGCAAAGTTTTACAGAATCTCAAAAATTAACACAAAATTCAGCGTGAGATGTTTTTAATAGTTTCCGCAACGAAACAGTGTCTCGAAATCTGGCACGAAATCTAAACAGATTCCAGTCGTATTTAAAGTACACCAGCGGCAAGACTCAACGAATACCTCCGATGCGCGCTACTGATGACAGTCCCGCTAAAACCAATTTACTGAACACAGTTTTCCGAAATTTCTTGGTCAAAAAAGACGAAGTAAATGTTCCGGAATTCGAATCAAGAACAACTGCCAGCTGAGTAACTTAGACGTAAATACCCTCTTTGTAGCGAAGCAGCTTAAATTAGTTATGGGCGTCAATTTGCAGCAGGATTGTAGATCACATATTGTATTCGAACTTTTGAATTACCTCGAAGAAAAAGATTTACTAACTTACAGCCGACATGGATGCATAAAATATGGTTCTTGTAAAACACAAGTAGCTCTTTATTTTCACGCAGAAATGAGTGCTGGACAGGCTATGTGAAATTGTTTCCATGTATTTAGACGTTCAAAAGGCTTTTGACACAATTCCTCACAATTGACTTCTAATCAAATTGCGTGCCTGTGGGCTGTCATCTCATTCGTGCTGCTGGGTTCGCGATTTTCTCTCAGAAATGTCACAGTTCGTAGTAACAGACGAAAAGCCATCGAATAAAACAGAAGTAATATCTGGCGTTCCCCAAGAGGTATTATAGGTTCTCTGCCGTGTCTGATCTATATGATGAGGAGAAATCTGAACAGGCCTCTTAGACTATCTGCAAATGATACTGTCATTGACCGCCTTTTAAAGTCATCAGATGATCAAAACCAATTGCGAAATGATTTAGACAAAATATATCTGAACGGCGCGAAAAGCGGAAATTGACTCTAAATAACGAAAAGTGTGAAGTTATCCACATTGGTGATAAAAGCAATTCACTAAATTTCGCCTACACGATAAATCACTCAAAGCTAAAGGCTGTCAATTCAACTAAATAATTAGGGAATACCATTACAAATAACTTAATCTGAAACGATGACATAGATAATGTTGTGAGGAAAGTGAACCAAATACGAAATTTATTCGCAGGACACTTAGAAAATAATAAAATAAGAGAAACCAGAGTTCGTTTGGAAAGATTAATGTGTTGCTTTTTCCCTCGCGCTGTTCGATAGTGAAACGGTAGAGAAATAGGTTGAAGGTAGTGCCTTGAACCCTCTGCCAAGCACTTAATTATGAATTGCAGAGTAGACATGTAGATGTAAATGTAGACCAGCATCGCCTGATTTAATTCTTTTACATTCCATTATCCTTGTTTTATTTTGTTGATGTTCATCTTATAACTTCTTTTCAGGACACTACCCATTCCGTACAGCTCCTCTACCAAGCTCTTTGCCGTCTCTGAAAGAATTCAGATGTCATCGGCAAAACTCTAAGTTTTTATTTCTTCTCCTTGAACTTTAATTCCCTTTCGGAATTTCTTCTTGGATTTCTCTAGTGCCTGCACAGTGCATAGATTAGAGAACATCCGGAAAGATTACAAACTTGTCTCACTTCCTTCCCTTTCGTGTCCTTCGGCTCTTATAATTGTAGTCTGGGTTCTGTAGACGTTATGGACATCATGTTGCTTCCTGCATTTTATCCCTGCTACATCCAGAGTTGGAAAGAGTGTAATCCAGTCCGCTTTGTCAAAATCTTTCTGTAGATCTACAAATGCTCTAAATGTAGATTTCCCTTTCTTTAAACTATCTTCTACGATAAGACTAGGGGATGTATTGCCCCGCGCTTTCTCACATTTTTCGGGTTCACTGACTGTGGTCAGCTTCAACAAGTTTTTCCATTCTTCCGTTAATAATAAGTGTCAGTATTTTGCAAAGGTGACTTATTAAACTGATAGTTCTACAATTTTCACTGCTGTCAACAGGAAACTTCTTTGGAATTGGAATTAGTATATCCTTCTCGAAGTCTGAGGGTATTTTTCCAGTCTGAAATATCTTACACACCAGATGGAACAGTTCTGTCATGCCTGATTGTCTCAGGGATCTCATTAATACTGTGAGATAATCTTGTCTACTCCAGGAGTCTTGTTTTTTCAGTTATCTGTCAAATTCTTCTTGCAATCATACATGCCACTCACATTCACCTAGTTCCTCTCTTCTCTTTCTACGAGGGGCGTTCAATAAGTAATGCAACACATTTTATTCTGAAAGCAGATTGGTTTTATTCAGGATTCCAATACATCATATTATTCCCCACTCTTTTGGCTACAAAACCTATTTTTCGACATAATCTCCGTTCAATGCGACGGCATTACATCGCCTTGCTGGGAGGGCCTGTATGCCCGCATGGTACCGTTCCGCTGGTCGGCTTTGGAGCCTACGTTCCTTAATTACCCTGTAGACTGATTCTATCTTTCCCCTACCATGCCTGTTTCTGCGGCCTAGCATTTGTCCACTAGCCATTTCTCCTTAGCCAATTTGCATTTTCTGTCACTCTCATTTTTAGACTCTATTTCATTTACTGAATTTTTATAATTTATCATCAATTAATTTCATTATCTCCTGAATTATTCAACATTTCTACTGGCCTTGGTTTTTTACATAGGTCTTTACTGTTCCATTTGTCATAACTTACCATTCGTCTTATTTTGAATTCCTTTCCCCTGTTTCAGTCTAACGTTGCCTAGTGCTCCCTGTGAAATTTTGAATAACCACTTTCAATTTACCCATGTCCCTTTCCCTTAATTTTCTACCTTTTTGCAATTTCTTCAGTTCTAATCTGCAGTTCGTAATTAATAATTTATGATCAGAGGCCACATCTGCTCCTGGATATGACTTGCAGTTTAAAGTTTGGCTTCGAAATCTCTGTCTTACAATTATACAATCAATCTGAAATCTTCCTGTGTCTCCAGAGCTCCTCCGCGGATATGATCTGTTTCTGTAATTCATAAACTAAGTGTCAACAAAGATTAAAATTATACTCTGCGGAAACATTCAATCAGGCGGATCCACTTCGCATCCCTTTCCAACAGTCCTTGTTCTCCTACTATTATTCATTCTCTTCCATTTTCTGCTATCGAATTCCATTCACCCACCACAATTAAATCTTCGTCTCTCTTTACTATCTAAACAATTTCCTTTACTTCATTATACATTCTTCCACCCTCCTCTTTATCTGCGGAAATAGTTGGCACATGAACTTGTTCTACTGTGGTGAATGTTGGCTTTGTGTACGTCTTTGCTACGATAATGCATTCATTATGCTGTTAACAGTAGCTTGCCAGTATTCCTATCTCATTATTCATTATTGGGCCTACTCCTGCATCATTACGTTTTGATTTTTGTTGATAATCCTGTGCTCACCTGACCAGACGTCCTGATCAATCCCACTATACCTAACATCAACCTACCTGTTTCTCTTTTTTAATTGTCTAATCTAACAACTCGATTAAGGGATCTAATACTCCATGCTCCAATCCGTAGAATACCTATATTGTTTTCCAGATGACGCCATCGTCTTGACCAGTCCCTGCCCTAAGATCCTAATGGCAACTTCTTACCTCCCAAATATTTCATCCAAGAGGTTCCGATCACCATTAAGCCATGTAGTGCATGCTCGTAGGGAAAGAATGTTGGCTTTCAGCCGTTTAAAGTACCAGCAAAGCAAGCCCATGTTGGCTAATGTTACAAGGCCAGATTAATCATCCAGGGTGTTGCCCCTTCAATTACTCTCTGCCGTTCTTTAGTGATCGCGGGTTAATGTGGCATCTCCACATATACCCTCCTTTGTGGTTGCACCTACTATACGGCTATCTGAATCGTTTTGCACGGAAGACATCCTCACTCAGGAATGTCCATGGTTTATGGTGGAGGAGGAGGGGTGGCGGAGCGGTCCACGCGTACAGTAATCAAAAATAAAAGGATTGTATTTTTATTAATAAATTATTATTTCTTATCTGATAATTAACATTTCTATTTAGTAGCAAAAAATACGGAAATCGGTAAAAATAAGAAAAGTATGCTAATAGCGGGATTCGATACGGCGGCGTTATGATTACAACCTATAATGAATGCTATGTCCTTTTCACGCTGTATTTAAAACGTTTTACATATGTATAAAAATTAACAAACGAGGTTGTTAATAGGCCTAATCAAAGCGCAGCAGCTGCATTATGCCCTGGAGTTCATCTGCCTCAAGATATTTGTTTGGCATGGGAGATGTCAAGACCGCAGTGGTAGAACTTCCGCCAGTCGCCGTCATTTACTTATTTTTAAATTAATTCTCTTGTTTGAAATAAGGTTCTGAAACACATCCTGTATTTTGGATGGTTTTTAACGTAGTAATGCATGTCTGTAAGTTAGATCAGAAAGTCTATCAGTTTCAGATTTTTATGCCGTATAATTTTGCACAGTGCATAATTTAATCGTAGCTAACACTTGGTTTAAGAATCATGAAAGATGTTGCAGCCCGCCGATGTTGCCGAGCGGTTCTAGGCGCATCAGTCCGGAACCACGATGCTGCTGCTGTCGCAGGTTCGAATCCTGTCTCGGGCATGGATGTGTGTGATGTCCTTAGGTTAGTTAGGTTTAAGTAGTTCTAAGTCTAGGGGACTGATGACCTCAGATGTTAAGTCCCATAGTGCTTAGAGCCCTTTGAAAGAAGGTTGTATACGTGGAAGAGGCCTGGAGACACTGGAAAGTTTCAGATAGATTATATAATGGTAAGACAGAGTTTTAGGAACCAGGATTTAAACTGTAAGGCATTTCTAATGTGGACTCTGACCACAATCTATCGGTAAAAAAAAAGTCATGTGACTAGGGCTTCCCGTCGAGTAGACAGTTCGCCAGGTGCAAGTCTCGATTTGACGCCACTTCGGCGACTTGCGCGTCGATGGGGGTGAAATGGTGATGATTAGCACAATACAACACCCAGCCCCTGAGCGGAGAAAATCTCCGACCCAGCCGGGAATCGAACCCGGGCCCTTAGGACTGACACTCTGTCGTGCTGACCACAAATCTACCGGGGGTGAATATAAACTGTGGATTAAAAGTGAAGAAACTACAAAAAAAAGTTGGAAATTTAAGGAGATGGGACCTTGATAAACTAAAAAACCAGAGGTTGTAGAGAGTTTCAGTGAGAGAATTAGGGAACGATTAGCAAGAACGGGAAAAGAAATACGGTAGAAGAAGAATGTGTAGCTTTGAGAGATGAAATAGTGAAGGCAACAGAGGTCAAGTATGTAAATAGACGAGGGCTAGTAGAAATCCTTGAATAACAGAAGATACTTGGAATTTAATTGATGAAATGAGAAAATATAAAAATGTAGCAAATGAAACAGGCAAAAAGGGATACAAACGTCTCAAAAATGAGACCGGCAGGAAGTGCATAATGTCTAAGCAGGGATGGCTAGAGGACAAATGTAAGGATGTAGAGGCATATATTACTAGGGGTAAGATAGATACTGCCTACAGGAAAATGAAAGAGATCTTTGGAGGAAAGAGAACCATTTTTATGAGTATCTGGAGTTCAGATGGAAAACCAGTTCTAAGCAAAGATGGCAACGCAAAAAGGAAGAAGAAGTATATAGAGAGTCTATATAATGGCGTTGTACTTAAGGGCAGTGTTATGATGGAAATGGAAGAGGGCGTAGATGAAGATGAAATGGGAGACATGACACTGGGTGAAGAGTTTGACAGAGCGCTGAATGACCTAAGTCGAAACAAGGCCCCAAGAGCTGACGACATACCATTAGAACTACTAATAGCCTTGGGAGAGCCAGCTCTGACACAACTCTACCATCTGGTGAGCAAGTTGTATGAGACAGGCGAAATATACTCAGACTTCAAGAATAGTATAACAATTCCAATCCCAAAGAAAGCAGGTGTTGACAAGTGTGAAAATTAGCGAATTATCAGTTTAATAAGTCTCGGCTGTAAAATATTAACACGAATTCTTTACAGATGAATGGAAAAACTGGTAGAAGCCGAGCTCGGGGAAGATCAGTTTAGATTCCGTAGAAATGTTGGAACACATGAGGCAGTACTGACCCTACGACTTACCTTATAAGATAGATTAAGGAAACCTACGTTTCTAGCATTTGTAGGCTTAGAGAAAGCTTTTGACAATGTTGACTGGCCTACTTTCTTGAAATTCTGAAGTAGGCAGGGGTCAGAAACCATTTACAGTTTCTACAGAAACCAGAAGGCAGTAACAAGAGCCGAGGGACATGAAAGGGAAGCAGTGGTTGGGAAGGGGGTGAGACAGGGTTGTAGTCTATCAAATGGTTCAAATGGCTCTGAGCACTATGGGACTTAACATCAGTGGTCATAAGTCCCATAGAACTTAAACTACTTAAACCTAACTAACCTCAGGACATCACACACATCCATGCCCGAGGCAGAATTCGAACCTGCGACCGTAGCGGTCGCGCGGTTCCAGACTAAAGCGCCTAGAACCTATCGGCCACACCGGCCTTCTGTAGTCTATCCCCGATGTTATTCAATCTATGCAATGAGCGAGCAGTAAAGGAAACAAAAAAAATCTGGAGTAGGAATTAAAATCCATGGAGAAGAAATAAAAATTTTTGAGGTTTGCCGATGGTATTGTAATTCTGTCAGAGACAGCATAGGACCTGAAAAAGCAGTTGAACGGAATGGGCAGCGTCTTGGAAGAAGCATATAGGACGAACATCAACAAAAGAAAAACTAGGATAATGGAATGCCGGCCGAAGTGGCCGTGCGGTTAAAGGCACTGCAGTCTGGAACTGCAAGCCCGCTACGGTCGCAGGTTCGAATCCTGCCTCGGGCATGGATGTTTGTGATGTCCTTAGGTTAGTTAGGTTTAACTAGTTCTAAGTTCTAGGGGACTAATGACCTCAGCAGTTGAGTCCCATAGTGCTCAGAGCCATTTGAACCATTTTGATAATGGAATGTATTCGAATTAAATCAGGTGATGCTGAAGGAATTAGATTAAGAAATGAGACATTTAAAGTAGTAGATGAGTTTTGCTATTTGGGGAGCAAAATAACTGATGATGGTCGAAGCAGAGAGAATATAAAATGTAGAGTGGCAATGACAAAGATAGTGTTTCTGAAGAAGAGAAGCGTGTTCACATCGAGTACAGATTTAAGTGTCAGGAAGTCTTTTCTTGTATAGAGTGTAGCCATGTTTGAAGTTTAGACAAGAAGAGAATAGAAGCTTTCGAAATGAGGTGCTACAGAAGAATGCTGAAGATTAGACAGGTAGATCACGTAACTAATGAGGAGGTACTGAACAGAATTGGGGAGAAGAGGAATTTGTGACACGACTTGACTAGAGGAAGGGCTCGGTTGGTAGGACATGTTATGAGGCATCAAGGGATCACAAATTTAGTTTTGGAGGGCAGCGTGGAGGGTAAAAATCGTAGAGGGAGACCAAGGGATGAATACACTAAGCAGATTCATAAGGATGTAGGTTGCAGTAGCTACTTGGGATGAAGAACCTTGCACAGGATAGAGTAGCATTGAGAGCTACATCAAACCAGTCTCTGGACTGATGTTGATGATGTTTGGTTTGTGGGGCGCTCAACTGCGTGGTCATCAGCGCTCGTTCAGTCTCAATTTTTACGCAGTCCAATCTAGCCACTGTCACGAATGATGATGATGAAATGATGAGGACTACACAAACACCCAGTCCCTGGGTGGAGAAAATCCGCAGCCCGGCTGGAAATCGAACCTGGGACCCCGTGATTCAGAGGCAGCAGTGATAACCACCAGACCATGAGCTGCGGACGTCTCTGGACTGAAGACCACAACAACAACACAATTTAGTACACATAATGCTCAGCTAGCGAGGTGTAGCTATTATTTCTGGCGTTTGGATGTAACTTCTAGTCTGGACGTAGCGCGTCTGTAATGTTTACTCTTTTCTCTGTGATGTTTATTCTTTCCTCTTTCCTTATCATGGCCAGTGTTTTCCTAATCCAGTTGGATACGAGTGTTCGTTCTTTACATGTGACGATGTAAGTAATTTTTCCATTAAATTACACTATTCACAGTAAGTAGGTATTTGCATGTTTATTTTGCATTCTTCTGTAGCACCTCATTTCGAAAGCTTCTATTCTCTTCTTGTCTAAACTTCAAACATGGCTACACTCTATACAAGAAAAGACTTCCTGACACTTAAATCTGTACTCGATGTGAACACGCTTCTCTTCTTCAGAAACACTATCTTTGTCATTGCCACTCTACATTTTATATTCCCTCTGCTTCGACCATCATCAGTTATTTTGCTCCCCAAATAGCAAAACTCATCTACTACTTTAAATGTCTCATTTCTTAATCTAATTCCTTCAGCATCACCTGATTTAATTCGAATACATTCCATTATCAAAATGGTTCAAATGGCTCTGAGCACTATGGGACTCAACATCTTAGGTCATAAGTCCCCTAGAACTTAGAACTACTTAAACCTAACTAACCTAAGGACATCACACACACCCATGCCCGAGGCAGGATTCGAACCTGCGACCGTAGCAGTCCCGCGGTTCCGGACTGCAGCGCCAGAACCGCACGGCCACCGCGGCCGGCTTGCATAGTCTCTCGGTGGTTAGGACCACTTTCGTTGTCCAAGTCATACCCCGCCACAGTGACGCTGAAACCGAAAACTGGATTGTTAATATTTATCCAAACTTTTTCCTATTTCATTGCTTGTTAGTTCGTCTCGATGGGGGTTTTCACGTCATTTTTCTTTCGCATGTACTAGTACTACTTTTTTGCAGATTAATTTCTATTTAACTCATTTCTGCACAGTAGTTACGTAGATATTCCGAATTAGTATTGAATTAGTATCCTAATTGCAGGAGACATGTCATCAGGAGCTAAAGTTATAGAATGTTCTTTCGTTTTCCACTGTGATTACTTCATAGCAATCTAGAGTTGCAACCTATAAAGATCAATTAAAAAGAGGAAATTTTACATATTTTATTTCTAGTCCCCCATCTATATGATTTAGGATAACATTTTCAAAGACACTTTAAAATCGTTCCTCCTCCAAACGTGCCGCAACGACAGTGCCCAAATTTTTAGTACTTCAGCTCCAGGTACAGGTAAAACTGCTGAAATATGTCACAATTTGCTGAGCACATACCACAATCAAACTTAGCTCTCTGGATCCTGTCAAAGGCTCTTATGTCACAGTCTCCCGTTAACGAGAGTAAGGTGTTCGGTTTCATTCGCCAGTTTATTGCTATTAGTTCTTTTGCATTTGGCGTCAAGATCATGCCCAGTTACTTTCTCTTAGTCGTCGCCTCTAATCCATTTAGTCACTAGAACGATCTAGAAACATTAATTTAGACGTCTTGATGTTAATACTTGCTCCGCTAACCTTGGCGTATTCCTTCAATAAATCCACCTCCCCTCTAGAGTCTGCAACGACGCTCACGTCATCGGTGTACGCGTGAAAAATCGTTTTGGCATTGTATATTTTCAGTCCTTGTAAGCTTAGCTGAAATTTCAGGAGCAATGATTCAGCTGCAGTTGCGAACAGGGTCACCGACAGGGGGCAGCCTTGTCACACTCCATGTTTTATTGGCATTGGTATAGCAATTTGTCCATTTAGCTTTATTCTTGAAATCATTCCATTGTTGCCTTCGTATACAACCTGTAGGAAACGCCCATTAAAACCTCTTCTCTTCATTATTCTTAGTAAAAAGCCGTGATTGGTTCTGTGAAAAGCTTTGCAACTGTCTAAAAACGGCAGACTTAATTCTGATTCACATATCCAGTATCAAAATATTATGTCTCTTTATTCATATAAGACAATCGTTGTCAATGTCATCTTCTCCGCATGGGCTTGATATTGGCCTATGGTTTGCTTTATATAATGCGCTATGGTATTCCTTTAAAATTTAAAGACTTTGCATGAGCGTATACGTTGTTAAATTATGCAATGCCGTACTTAGTTAACATTAATATTTAAGACAGAGACGTCGATATTTGGAAAAATAGGTAATTATTAACTATTTTTGCCGGTATTTTAAAATCTTTTCCCTTTGGGGAGTTTTACGAACCGAAACTATCATATCTTCGGTAAAGAATGTGGGGAAGCCATGGCTTAAGATTAGTTCATTATACATTTTTTTGACTTCTTTCCAAACTGAACCCCAAAATTTCACAAAAACTTCAGTTGTAAGGTCGCCGAGACCTATGGTCTCTTTTCTCAGAGAATTTAAAATTGTTGATCTGATTCCCGAGCTCGTTCGCTGCATGAGAAATTCTTCGTTGCCGCTCTTGTCGACTCTTGAGAGAATGTCAGATAAAAAGGTATTTCCTGCTGGTACGTCTATCTCTGGTTCTGAAGCTCGTTGTTCTCATTTCTGCGTTCGTCAATAAGTTTCGATTATTTTCTATTTACCCCGTTTTATTTCTCGTATAATACGGTATGTCGAGGTGGGCTCGTAGGTGACGTTTCAATGGATGCTGGCGAAAATTCTTTTAACATCCAGTGATTTCCGAATGAGGATGATAATTTTTGTATTACGTCGTTTAAGTCTGATGCTACTGGTAATTTACTCTCTAAGATTTGAAGCTAAAGGTCATCGAGTGTTCCTCACCATGGCTCCAGACAACGAAGGTATCATCGACGTATCTGTACCACACCTTAGGTTTACAAGGTGCCGAGACCAACGCATGCGTTTCGAAATATTCCATGAAGAAGTTGGCCACCACGGAACTAAGAGGACTACCCATATCGACGCCTTGCAGCTTTTCGCAGAAGTTGCCATTCCATGTGAAATAGCTCGTAGTGAGACATGCATGAAAGAGCTTGGTGATGTCTTGCGGGAAAATGGAACCGACATTCTCCAGAGTGTCACTGAGTGGTAATTTGGTAAACAAAGAAACAACTTCAAAGCTGACCAGGATGTCGTTTGGTGCAAGTTTTAGTTTCTTCAGCTACCTAATGAAATGTCCTGAGTCTTTTATGTATGTGTCAATTTTCCCCACGTGCGGCTGGAGCAGAGAGGCCAAGTTTTTTGCCAGTTTATACGTCGGTGAGTCAGGAGCGCTAACAGTCGGTCTTAGTCGAACATTATTCTTATGGATCTTTGGTAATCCAAACAGCAGAGGTGGTAGGGCTTCTGTCGTGCGCAGGTTCCTCTTTATGTCCGCCGAGAGAGATGACGTCTTGATTAACCGATTAGTATTCTGTGTGATACGCTGCGTCGAATCTGCACTTCGGTTTCGGTACATCGTCAGATCTAATAGGTCCCGTATCTTCTGCTCATAATCTTTGTCTTCATTACGACGGTCGCATTTCCCTTATTGGCAGGCAGTACTACTATACTCTTGTCGGCGTTAAGACTCTTGGTAGCTTGTACTTCTTCTTTCTTCGGTTGCAAGCTGATGGTTTTGCTCGGAGCAGTATGCCTGCTGTTTCATTGCGTACTTCCTCGGGTCTTTCACGAGGAAGGGTCGGAATGGCCGCTTCTATATTAGCAATAATGTTCTTCATAGATGTTCTGGTCACAAGGGATGGTGCAAACCTGGGACACAGGGTCAATCGAAAACTGACACTGCACAAATTGGCAAATCACCACCCGAGCCAGAAAAGAGGCATGATTAACACACTCTTAACACGAGCGAGACTAACATGAGAGCCGCAGTACGTTAGACGCGAAATGCAGCACCGGAAAGCTTTCTGAGGAGCAATGGGTACTTCACCATTTGCATTCGAAATGTAACAGAATCAAACACTATGCCAAGTGACACATCGGAAAAAGAAATGTCGGGTACGGCCTTTCTGCCATACATTCCCAGAGCGACGGACAGAATCAGCCGTATATTGCGTAGACACGGCGTAAAGACTATTTATAAATCGACAAAGAAGATCAAAAAATGCCTCAGATCGGCAAAGAAGAAAAGGGACCCACTTGAAATGTCAGGAATATACCGCATACCATGCACATGCGGAAAAGCTTATATTGGAATAACTGGACTATGAGTCAACAGCAGGATCACAGAACGCAAGCGGCTTTGCAGGTTGGGACAGGTGGAGAAATCGGCCGTGGCAGTGCACGCGCTTTGTGAGGCCGACCACGTAGTAAAATTCGCCGACACGGAAGTTCTGGCTGTAGAGAAGAGCTATCACACCCGCTTGTTCAGAGAAGTTGTAGAAATACGCAAGCTGGAGAATAGCTTCAACAAGAAAGAAGAAAACCTGGAGGTAAACCGATCCTGGGTACCCGTGCTGCAGCGAAAGACCGATACAGGTAACAAGGGGAGAACCGAACCGGATGATGATGATGATGATGATGATGATTGGTTTGTGGGGCGCTCAACTACTCTGTCATCAGCGCCCGTACAAAGTCCCAATTTTTACACAGTCCAATCTTGCCACTGTCACGAATGATGACGATGAAATGATGGGTACAACACAAACACCCAGTCCCCGGGCAGAGAAAATTCCCAACCCGGTGGGGAATCGAACCCAGGACACCGTGATGCAGAGGGAGCAACGCTAGCCACTAGACCACAACCGCAACGGAAATGACCTCGGAAAAGCCTTGGACGTTGTTGCGCCAGGTACGTGTAATCTGTGGCCGACTCTCCGTTCCACTCCACCACCAGCAATGGAGGGCGAAGCTTTGACAATGTCAGCCACTCGTGCTGGCGTAACGTCAGAAAAATCATCAAGCAAACGTCGGCCGAAGAACCCCAGACAGAAGCCAACAGGCAGTTTGTTTAGCGACCATGTTTGGCAATCTTGTACACTAGATAAAATGTCTTGACTTGCGTACATCCAGTCCAATCTGCTAACTGATTCACTACTCATATATGGCATGCGGATGAAGGTGCAGCCACTTGTCTTTTAATTGTTAAAATTGGTAGGCCTTCACAAAAATTAAAATTTGAGCTTTGATCTTCCTTACGTAACGCGCAGTTAAAGTCTCATCGTAGTAATATTCTTATTTAAGAATAATGTTTGTTAGTAAACTGGTGAGGCAATTGTTCGCTCTGCCTTTTCTCCCACTAGCTCCATTGGGAGCCTAAACAGTATATTTCCCAAAAACAGGTCAACAATTTGGGCTGGAGTTCATGTTTCGGAGTGTAGTGTGCCTTGAATTATAAAAGAAATGCTTTCTTTAAACAACATGGCCGTCCCCGTTTCACTACCAATATTTACAAGCGTGTCACAGTCAGGGAAGTTACCTATTTTTATAGTTACTGGATCTTGGGTAATAGCAATATTTATATCTGTGCGTACAAGTAGTATCACTCAGCTTTTTATTTTGACGTCAGAGCTAATCCTGTTGATGTTGGTAGTTCCTAAGCTTGCATAGCGGCATTTGAACCTGTGGATTATTATATGGGGTTCTTGATCTTTCGATCACAACATATTCTTGTCTGAAAGATGTAGGTTGCTGATATCCATCTGTTCACTTCCCTTGGTACTTCCCTCATCTCATTACTGTCACTTCGAAGCTGATAATTTGTCTTTCCCTCACCCATCTCATCCGCTCGATCCGCGCCTTAGTCCGGAACCGCGCGACTGCTACGGTCGCAGGTTCGAATCCTGTGTGATGTCATTAGGTTCGTTAGGTTTAAGTAGTTCTAAGTTCTAGGGGACTGATGACCACAGATGTTAAGTCCCATAGTGCTCAGAGCCATTTGAACCATTTTTGATCCGCGCCTTCTGCTCTAAGGGCTTTTCTCGTACGTTCGAGTTCTCGTTCTTCTTCTTGTAACTCCTCAACGCTCTGTTTAAGCTCGGGAAATTTTGATTTTGATAAATCTGCATTATTTTGATTTGACTTGTGGATGTTTTCACCGGTGGTGACTGAATATGTCAAGGATCGCTTTCCTACATTATGCTGTGCCTCTTGGCCAAAGGAATTTCTGGGAACAGAGTCCTTTTGGGCACTATTTCTCGATAGTTATTTCTGTTATTTATTTGATTTACCTGATGGTCGATAGTCACCGTCACTTGTGAGTCCACCGCGTGTGTCTTATCCTCGTCACGAGAGTTCTTCGACGGAACTCCACAAAGGTTGTTTTACATTAGCGAGTCGTTCACTCTGGGCCTCTGAATCTAATCTCGTTTGTGTCTTACCGTCTATTGCACTAGAGCTTGCGCATAAGTCGGCCACTCTATAAGTTGACTCACCCCCATTTCCATCTGTAAGTGTACAGAGTTCTTTTCGTGTCTGTTTTACACATGGACGTTCGGCTTTTAGAAGAGCCGCAACACCATAAATCACACAAGCACATGGATCTCCATCATAGACCACAATTACTTTAAACTCTTACGTCGTTATATACATTGAACGAGGGTTTTAAAATTGATTTTTATGTTTCAACCCCATAGTCAACGTTAAAAGATTTTTTTCTGTCTACTTTTTGCCATAAATTTGTATGACAGTTCCTTGTAGCGCGAAAGAGTGTTTAATTCGTTCAGATTCAATTTCGAACGCAAAATTAAATATTTCTTCCAATGCCCAAACCAACATAATTGATGGACATCTTGCTAGTTTCATAATTAGAATGAACGAAATTCCCCTTCTGTTTCTGACATAATACGTACAAATGTTTCCTCATAGCTAAGTTTTACATACAACGGCCGCGCGGGGTAGACGCCATCGGAGGTTCGAGTCCTCCCTCGGGCATGGGTGTGTGTGTTGTCCACAGCGTAAGTTTAAGTTAGATTAAGTAGTGTGTAAGCATAGGGACCGATGACCTAAGCAGTTTGGTCCCATAAGATCTTACCACAAATTTACAATTTTCTTATATCCAAGGAGTATGATAGAAAGTCGTACTGTAAACAAATAACATCATATCCATGAACTATTTTACCAAACAACCAGTCATCAACTTAAGATACTTTAGGTCGCTCAAATCCATAGGCAAGTCCAAATCTCAAATTACAACTCTTTATTTGCTCTTCCATATTGTAAACGTTATACTTTATGTACAAGATCCAAAAAGCTATAGCTGCCGTCAATCGCACTGGGGACAAAGTCCACTAGGCAGGCCGGCAATCGATAGTATCTCAGTAGAGCGACACACAGCATTAACTTTTTCTGGGTTTCTAAACAAAGAAATTAAAAGTCTCGAATACAAACTCGAAGTTACATCTGCGTCAGTTCTGCTTCCTATTCAGTCTCGGGTCCCTTATAGTTCTTAATATATATTAACGATTTGCCACTGTATATTCATGAAGATGCAAAGTTCTTTTTGCTGATGATACAAGTATAGTAATCACACCCAAGAAGCAAGAATCAGCTGAGGAAATTGCAAAAAATGTCTTTCAGAACATTATTAATTGGTTCTCTGCAAATGGACTCTCACTAAATTTTGAGAAAACACAGTTTATACAGTTATGTACAGTAAATGACATAACACCATTGATAAAGTAGGCTATGAACGGAACTCTGTTGCTAAGATAGAATACTCAAAATTTCTGGGTGTGTTCATTGACGAGGAATTGAACGGGAAGAAACACATCAATGATCTGCGAAACGGTTAGGTTCAGCTACTTATGCTATTAGGGTTATCGCAAATTTTGGTAATAAACATATCAGTACATTAGCCTACTATGCCTATTTTCATTCATTTCTTTCATATGGCATCGTATTTAGGGGCAATTTGTTATTAAGAGAGAAAGTATTCATTGCACAAAAGCGTGTAATCAGAATAATAGCTGGAGCCCACCCAAGATCAGATTTCAGACATTTAAGGAACTCGGGGTATTCACAGTACCTTCACAATACATATATTCACTTATGAAATTTGTCATTAATAATCCATCCCATTTCAAAAATACAGCGAAGTGCATAGCTACAACATTAGAAGAAAGGATGATATTCACTATTCTGGATTAAATCTCACTTTGGCACAGAAAGGGGTAAATTATGCTGCCACAAAAATCTTTGGTCATCTGCGAAATAGTATTAAAAGTCTGACAGACAGCCAACCAACATTTAAAAGCAAATTAAAAGAATTTCTGAATGACAGCTCCTTCTACACAATAGATGAATTCTTAGATATGAAGTAGTAACTGAAAAAAATTAATTATTTTGTGTAAAGAAAACTTATGTTAAAGTGACACGTTCCACATCAATACGAAATGTCATATTCACCTTATTCATGATTTATGGATCAAGGATTAATGTATGTATGTATGTATGTATGTATGTAAAGAAATCCTCAGTTCACACACACGTCTCTTGTAACCGCATTATTTATATGAAGTATCGATTCGATTCTGAACAGCAAGCCCAAAGAACGTAAAAAATACAATATCAACTTGGTCAGAGCGTCCGTCGTCTTTTAGGTGCCACCATATCAATGACGATACTTATGTTTCGCTTGATCAACTTCGTACAATTTACGCTGCTCAGCATGTATGACACCGCTTCGTACGCTGTAGAGTACCTGTACCGAGTGCCAGCGTATGTACACTGAGCTGATAAGGCGAACAGTCGTGGCCCAGTGACATTGCGCATTTTCATGAAATTCATGAATGGTTGCAAATGCTCCCCAAGTAGCCAAACATAACCATTTCCAGTCAACGATCGATTCAGTTGTAGCAGAGGCCCCAGTCCATTCTATATAAACAAAGACCACATCATATGGAACAACCACCTGTTTGCCTAGTGCCTTGTTGAGAACTTGAGTCCATGTCTTCGTGGGGTCTAGGCCACACCTAATCCTACCTTCAGCTCTTATCAACTGAAATCGGGACTCTCCTTACCAGGCTACGGTTTTAGAGTCATCTCGGGTCCAACCTACATAGTCACGAGGCCAGGAGAGGCGCTGCAGGCGGTGTCATGCTATAGGCAAAGACACTCGCGTCAGTCTCCTGCTGTCATAGACTGTTAACGCCTAATTTCGCCGCACTGTCTTAAAGGATACGTTCGTCGTATGTCCCACATTGATTGCTCCGGTTATTTCACTCAGTGTTGCTTGTCTGTTAAAATACCGAGATACGGTCGATTGCCGGCCTGAGTAGTGGACTTTGCCCCCAGTGCGATTGATGGCACCTATAGCTTTCTGCGTCTTGTATATAAAATATAACGTTTACAATATGGAAGAGCAAATGAGGAGTTATAATTTGAGATCTGGACTTGCCTATGGATTAGAGCGACCTAAAGTATCTGAAGTTGATGATTGGTTGTTTCGTAAAATAGTTCATGCATATGATGTTATTTGTTTACAATACCACTTTCTAACATACTCGTTGTATATAAAAAAAATTGTAGATTTGTGGTAAGATCTTAAGGGACCGAACTCTACGCAACGCCGATGCTCTCGGTTTTTAAGTGAAGGCCATCCGCCACTGCATTATCCGTGGTGAGAAGTAATGCCTGAAACGTGGTACTCTCGGCACACTTGACGCTGTGGGTCTAGGAATACTGAATTCCCTACGATTTCCGAAATGGAATGTTCCATGCGTCTAGCTCCAACTACCATTCCACGTTCAAAGTCTGTTAATTTCCGTTATGCGGCCGGAATCACGTCGAACATCTTTTCGCATTAATCACGTGAGTACAAATGACAGCTCCCCCAATGTACTGTCCTTTTACATCTTGCTTCTGCGATACTACCGTCATTTATGTATGCACATATGCAAATGTGAATATACTGTTCTATGACTTTTGTCACCTCACTGTTCTTTTTTATAAAGTGCCGCTTATAACATGATCCCATGATGAATAATTCAGGAAAGCAGTGGCGGAAATAGAAATATCAGTATTTCACACAAGGTCAGGTGTTGGTAATTAATTATGAAAGCATCCACTGAAATGAATTTCAAATTTGGCGTATTTCTATTCAGTTCATGATGGTGACACTGTAATTTTTAATGACTACTCGGCATGGTAAACAAATAGCATTTACTCGAGAACAATGAAGGAAGGCTCGACCGAAACAAAAATACGCAGGGCCATATGCTATTCACCACTGTTGGCAGTGTGGATGCAATGAAATCATATTAATTGAGCCCTAATCGAACATTGCGTAGCATTGTTTTAGCTGTTTGCTGCGTTCAGCAGGCCTGGACCGAGACTGTCGACGTAACTGTTCACGTGAGCGTTTCATTAGTGCTGTAACGCTGCACACATTGGATTACTTCCATCTTCACGCGCAGGCTATCGCAAAACTGTAACAAATCGCCCTTTGCAAGCTGCCGCGTTTCAGTATAACAGACAGAACGTGTTTGTCGACCAATGACACGCTCCAAGTAGAAACAAATATGCAAATTCTATGCCATTTGAAATGAGACGAATCGACTGTTTGACCACGATTTAACTGCATCGGTTATTTATGCGCTGGCTTTAGAGGATACTGCACGGCGAACGATTTGGCAATGAATTATTTACAAGTAACCCAAAATCAGTAATGCTTGTATAATGATCATATTTTTTCATTAACAGATCTAACGCTCAGATGTCCTCTTTTCACAAAAAATAAATACAGATGAGTTAACGCTTGCAGAAATGGGGTAATGTTTTCATCCCTATAAAAGCTTGTAAATGAATGTTTGATAACTAGCCACCCGATGGAGGATTTACAAATGATTAAATTTCCTTGCGATCGCGAGTGAGCTCTTTCCTCATTTACACAAACAGCGCAGAGAACGGGCTCCGGTTAGATACACACTACTGGTGAGCAATAGGTACGTTATTTACAGGGCTATTACAAATGAATGAAGCGATTTCATAAATTCACTGTAGCTCCATTCATTGACATATGGTCACGACACACTACAGATACGTAGAAAAACTCATAAAGTTTTGATCGGCTGAAGCCGCACTTCAGGTTTCTGCCGCCAGAGCGCTCGAGAGCGCAATGAGACAAAATGGCGACAGGAGCCGAGAAAGCGTATGTCGTGCTTGAAATGCACTCACATCAGTCAGTCATAACAGTGCAACGACACTTCAGGACGAAGTTCAACAAAGATCCACCAACTGCTAACTCCATTCGGCGATGCTATGCGCAGTTTAAAGCTTCTGGATGCCTCTGTAAGGGGAAATCGACGGGTCGGCCTGCAGTGAGCGAAGAAACGGTTGAACGCGTGCGGGCAAGTTTCACGCGTAGCCGCGGAAGTCGACGCATAAAGCAAGCAGGGAGATAAACGTACCACAGCCGACGGTTTGGAAAATCTTACGGAAAAGGCTAAAGCAGAAGCATTTCTTAAACAGGAGATTGAAAACCGATGGATCGGTCGTGGTGGAGATCATGATCAACAATTCAAGTCATGGCCTCCACGCTCTCCCAACTTAACCCCATGCGATTTCTTTCTGTGGGGTTATGTGAAAGATTCAGTGTTTAAACCTCCTCTACCAAGAAACATGCCAAAACTGCGTGCTCGCATCAACGATGCTTTCGAACTCATTGATGGGGACATGCTGCGCCGAGTGTGGGAGGAACTTGATTATCGGCTTGATGTCTGCCGAATCACTAAAGGGGCACATATCGAACATTTGTGAATGCCTAAAAAAACTTTTTGAGTTTTTGTATGTGTGTGCAAAGCATTGTGAAAATATCTCAAATAATAAAGTTATTGTAGAGCTGTGAAATCGCTTCAATCATTTGTAATAACCCTGTAGTTTCGGACAGCCATGGGCCAATATCGTGCAGTAACTCTACGATCAAGTCCAACCACAAAGGAGTTCACGATACACAGGCTGCTTCACAATTCCTATTACAGGTTTCTAGAGTATGTAGAGGGGACTTAAGTAAATAGATCTGATAATGAGTCCATGACCATAAATGTATCATCTGTATGTAAAGTAAGTAGATATAATCGGATCTGGTTCAAACCTACCGCTTCCGGGTAGGCACAGAGCGGAGACAATGAACGTATGTGCTTTACAGGAGTCCGCGGCATAGGCAATGTTTCAAGAACTTGTCGTCAAATTTCTCTTCTATGTGAAGAAGGCAGTCCCCTTCATTGAAATCGAAAGAGCGTCGTGTCTGTGGAGCACCGCAATCAACCCTCTTAGTTACGAACGTGTCAGTTTCTCGCAGTCGTTGTTGTAGTACGTCGGAAATGATTATGTTATGACGGCCGCGGTGGCCGAGCGGTTCTGGGCGCTTCAGTCCGGAACCGCGCGACTGCTACGGTCGCAGGTTCGAATCCTGCCTCGGGCCTGGATGTGTGTGATGTCGTTGATTTTAAGTAGTTCCAAGTTCTAGGGGACTGATGAACCAAGATTTTAAGTCCCATAGTTCTCAGAGCCATTTGAACGATTTTTGATTATGTTATGTCATAAACATGGACTGACGGTGGCACGCTCTTCTCCTGTCGCTTCTCTTTTAAAAGAACGAACGAGGAGATAGGGCCGATAGATATCAAAATGGCTGCCTGACTTCCGATTCCCAGTTAGTAGGTACATTTAACGCTAACTGCTAATGCTCTACTGTCTTGACCTCATCTATTCCAGCACTGGTTTCTTATTATTAATTAATGTGTTGCAGAAGGCAGGAGGTGAATTCTACAGGCCAATAGCATGTTACAATTAAAATATAGGATGCTACATACATGATAATAGCACAAACCTAACACTAAAAACGTCTTGCTGCAGGAGAAGACAACGGGAACAATTATGCAATATAAACGAGCGTTCTGTTAACGCGTCCAGCCCTTGATCAGAGAGAGAGTGTGTATACTGAAAGAGAACTTTCGATGATTATCATCCATGAGAAGGAATAAACAAAATCCCTGGCAGGAGCGGTTCAAGGTACTATCGCGCAAGCACAGTTAGCTTCGTCGCACCTACCGATCGACACGCAAGCCCTTACATTTCTGATGGTTCACGATCGAAGTAATCGCAGTTACAATAACTTTAATGCGAAACAGCACTAGCCGGAGTTGTAAGGTCCATGGCTGTTACGGGGGGAGTAAGGAAGCACAAAGACACACAAATGGCGACAACTTCTGCCTTAGGACCTACGCCAACTATAGCTGGAGTCGCGAATAATGGCGTCGAGCTTAGGATTGTTCTGGACACCTACGTCACGCGTTCTCCGACAGGCAACGAGCGTTCTATAGTGTTCTGTTCTGAATGTCGTAGGCAAAGCGAACATTGAACCTGATCGTTGTGATTTATGTGGTGAATTTTTATTCCATTTGTTGAGAGTTGTCATCACTGACGGTGATCGCACGCGACAGATTCTACACAAGCAGTGCAAAGTACGTCTATGCGCGTACCTCAGTTGTCGCTCGGAAGCACCAATGCAGACCCCATCCGCCAGCAGATAGATAAGCCTGTAGTTAATATAACCGTAGCGACGATTAAGTTTTGTTCCAGCCCGCAAGGCCTGGTCTCACGGATCCGAGGTTGCGTTTCCTGGAGCGGCGGCAATCCGGCGAAAAGGGACGGACAGACTGGTGTCCCTCAACTCCCTCAACTACAAAGAAGCTATGGTCTGCAATCCAAATAAACAGCTCGAAAAGCCTTTGTGGTTGTTCGCCTTATTACAAATTATTAGGAATAAAAGCCTCGGGAAATTAGCTCCGCCCCTCCCCCCTCCCCCCCCCCCCCCCCCCACACACACACACAGAGACAACAGTCCTCTAGTTATGTAAGTCTATATCCGACGGCAGCGAAAATTAGGTTGATATGATTTACTTGGCGATTAATTTCAACGACATTCTGAATATTAATCATTTCGACCTACATGATACATCAAATGATTCGGAAATTTGCGTATAGTTTGAATCAACGGTTAGAAAAATAAAATCTATTTTGATACGATACTCTTTCTTTATCATAAAGGATGGGCAGTGAGACAGTCGTTCCTAATGCATAGCTTGTGGTAGGCTAGAGAAAAGTCTGTGCTCTACAAGTATATTTCTGGACATTATTCCTTATGAAAACTTTATATACTAACTCCAATCTACAACCCCTTGAAGCCTACAATAGAAATTGGGAACCATCCCGTACGTAAATGATCTGATGGGTGACTTCGTGAAAGATGCTACTGTGTATCAGAAAGCTGTAGCGAAATGCGGGAACTCCTGCAGAGGGTCGACGATTAGAGCACGACAGACCGTTGACTCTCAACACAAATAAATATCATGTAAATTTATGAAAGAATATCTGCAACATTTTACTAACATATAACTAACACAACGCGTTTTGGCAGCTTGCTGCCATCATCAGTGCATTACAGTTACATGTACCGGTGCATTATATCACTGTGAGGTATGATGAGCTTCATTTCCTGGAAGTGCTAGTGAGGTTACGTATTAAAATATAACATTATAAATAAATACGCATTAAGTTTAGTCTGTACTATAAGTAGGTTGCATGTCTTAAAGCAATTCATTGGTGTATTTACTTACAGTTTCGTGCAAATTTAGTTGCTTGGCACACTGAGAACAAACGTATCACAACTTATCACTTTCACATTCAGAGTTTACATCAATCCAAAGACTCTTCATTGAAGATTAGCCTCTTTCAGTTGCTAAGGCAGTACATACAATGAAGATGAAACTACACACATCGAAAAAAGTTTTGCATCACCTCGGTTCCGAGAGTTCCGGAATCTGTACAGAAAAATGGAATAGAGACCAACATAAACATCATTTCTGCCCTTTTTATTGCTCATGAAAACCACTCATTGCATTTTGTACCACCATACAGCGAGACCTACAGATGTGGTGGACCTGATTGCTGTACACACCGGTACCTCTAATACCCAGTGGAAAGTTCTCTTGCACTGACACATGCCTGTATTCGTCGTGGCATTCTATCCACGAGTTCATCAAGGCACTGTTGGTTCAGATTGTCCCACTCATCAACGGTGATTGAGCCTAGGTCCCTCAGAGTGGTTGGTGAGTCACGTCGTCCATAAACAGCCCTTTTCCATCTATCCCAGGCATGTTCGATAGGGTCCATGTCTGAAGAACACTCTAGTCGAGCGATGTCGTTATCCTGAAGGAAGTCATTCACAAGATGTGCACAATGGAGGGGGGGGGGGGAGAGGAGGGAGGAGGGAGGAGGGGGAGGGCGAATTGTCATCCATGAAGATGAATGCCTATCGAATATGCTGCAGACATGGTTACACTATCGGTCGGAGGATGGCATTCACGTTTCGTACAGCCGTTTCGGCGCCTTCCATGACCACCAGCACTGTATCTCGGCCCCACATAATGCCGCCGCAAAACAGCAGGGAACCCCCACCTTGATGCACTCGCTGGACACTGTGTCTAAGGCGTTCAGCCTGACAGCGTTGCCTCCAAACACGTCTCAGACGATTGTCTGGTTGAAGGCATATGCGACATTCACGGTGAAGAGAATGTGATGACAATCCTGAGCGGTCCATTCGGCAGGTTGTTGGGCCCATCTGTACCGCGGGGCATGGTGTCGTGTTTGCAAAGATGGACGTCGGGAGTGAAGTTGCGCATCATGCAGCCTATTTCACACAGTTCGAGGCATAACACGACGTCCTGTGTCTGCACGAAATGCTTTATTCAACATGGTAGCGTTGCTGTCAGGGTTCCTTCGAGCCATAATCCGTAGGTAGCGGTCATCCACTGCAGTAGTAGCCCTTGGGCGGCCTGAGCGAGGCATGTCGTTGACAGTTCCTGTCTCTCTGTACCTCCTCCACATCCAAACAACATCGCTTTGGTTCACTCCGAGGCGCCTGGACACTTCCCTTGTTGAGAGCGCTTCCTGCGGAAGCGATCGAACCGCGGTATTGACCGTCTAGGCATGGTTCAATTACAGACAGCACTAGCCGTGTACATCCATCCTGGTGAATGACGAACTGATCGACTGTCGAACCCCTCCGTCTAATAGGCGCTGCTCATCCGTGGTTGTTTACATCTTTGGGTGGGTTTAGTGACATCTCTGTGTCTGTGATACAATACCCACAGTCAACGTCTGTCTTCAGAAGTTTTGGGAACCGGGGTGACGCAAAACTTTTTTTGATGTGTGTATTTCTCTATATATATGTATTTACGTCACGCCACTTATTAGAGGATATGATTAATTATTTACAATTTTCTTTTGTTTAATAACATAAGCAGTGAATATTGAACTTATATTTGAAAAAATTTATATTGTTAGTTTCAATATAACATGGTTAAATTTAAGTTTAAATATAATGTACTGTGGATAAATAGGCCTATGGCTCCATTTCTGATCGGTGATACCATCGACGATATACCAATGGAAACAGTAAGAACAGCAAAATATGTCGAAGTAACCGACCGCACTGGACCGGATCGACCCATAAAAATACATTGCAGGGAAAAAATTTTGTACACCCTTTAGGAGGTTTCTAATTCGCTCAAGATTTATTGTTGCAACATTGGATATGGAGTACATAAAATGAATACATTTACAGATAAATAACATAAACAGCTCTGATGTAGCAGGTATCCTTGTTGCAACACCATAATTAGTATCTCGTGTAGCCTCCAGGGGCGGCAATGCAGGCACAGGTGATGAATATTGTCCTGGGGTACGTTATGCCACACCTGCTCGACCTGTTCGCATAGTTATGTGAGAGTTGTTGACTGACTAGTCGCACGAGTCACTTCTCGTCCCATCGTATACCACACTTGGTCGATTACACAAGTTCGGAGATCGTACTGGCCAGGGAACTTGATGCACGTCCTGCAGACCACATTGAGTTTCACGGGTAGGGTGTGGACGAGCATTATCCTGTTGAAACATACATCACCTTCCTGTTGTAATAATGGCAAAAGAACGGGTCTAATAACATTTCGCACATACCGAGCGCTGGTTAGCGTCCCCCTTGGAAACAAGAAAAGTGAACGAGACTTGTAGCTTATCGCAAAAAAATATTCAAATGTGTGTGAAATCTTATGGGAATTAACTGCTAAGGTCATCAGTCCCTAATCTTACACACTACTTAACCTAAATTATCCTAAGGACAAACACACACACACACACATGCCCGAGGGAGGACTCGAACCTCCGCCGGGACCAGCCGCACAGTCCATGACTGCAGCGCCATAGACCGTTCGGCTAATTCCGCGCGGCAGCTTATCGCAACCCAGACCATAAGGCCTGGGATGGGGCCAGTGTGTCTTGGACGAATGCGCTAGACGAGACAGCGCTCAACAGGTCTACGTCGTATGAGCAAACGACCAATACCTCCGTATAGGCAGAATCTGCTTACATCGCTAAAGACCACGGCGCGCCATTCCATCTTCCAAGTGATCCTCTGACGACACCAGTCGAGCCGTGCGCCTCGATGCTGTGGCGTGGGTGGAAGACGGGCTAGAGGTCCGTGTGTCCGTAGTCCCACTGCCGATAACCAGTAGCTATGCTATCTGCCACTGCTGCCCTTACAATACGACGATCTTGGCGGGCATCTGTGCTGCGACGACACCCAGAACATTATCTACGGTTGTGCGAATGTTCACGTGTCCACTGATACTGGTATCGTTGCACAACTGACGTAGCACGTCCAACATGTGTGGCAATGCCCCGAAAGGACCAACCAGCTACCCGGAAGGCAACAGTTTGACCCCTTTTCACACTCGCTCAGTTGGCTGTAGGTAGGACAAGTGTGTCTCCGCGGGATGGTTGCCTGCTTGCCTCAGTGAGCCTTCTAGCCGTGAGCTTCCTTGTTAAAGGTTGGACGCAGATGGCGCTTTGTGAGCTATACCACTACGATACCTGTTTGGCTGACGATGCTGAAACCATTATCAATACATCTACTGTCCCCCAGGTTGCCTAAGCTGTTATCGGATCAAAATCGAAGTCGTCTTTCCAAGGGTACTAATTTTTCAGCAGTGTAATAGCAGGAAATGCGTATGTGAGAATGAGACTCACTGGAAGAATGTTAAAGAAATATAATTCACGCATAAACCTTTCAGACAACCCTAATTTTTAGTTAGTAACATATTTGGAAAGAACGCACACCAATTTTCAGCCATATTGGTCTATTTCTGTGTGTTTGGCATTCGTGTGAATCAAGGAAGTCCAGTGATTGTCAAAAGATGGACGAAGAAGAATTTCGTGTGGTGATTAAACATTACTTTATGAAAGGCAAAACGCCTCAGGAGACTAAAGAGGAGCTTGATAAACATTACAGTGATTCTGCTCCTTCGATTAGAACAGTTTATAAGTGGTTTCAAAATTTTCGGAGTGGCCATATGGGCACAAGTGATGCTGAACGTTCTGTACGCCCTGTGGAGGTTACGACTCCAGAAGTGATTGATAAAATCCATGATATGGTGATGGATGACGGAAGAGTTAAGGTGCGTGAGATTACTAGTGCTGTGCGCATCTCGAAGGAACGGCTACATAATATTTTGCATAAACATTTGGACATGAGAGATTGCTCACACATGACCAAAAACGGAATCGTGTGAAGTGTTGTAAGGATGGTTTGCAGCTGTTCAGGAAGAATCCACACAAATTTAAGCGTCGTTTCGTCACTGTGGATGAAACATGGATACATTACTATACTCCTGAGACCAAACAACAACCTAGACAATGGGTTACTAAGGGAGAATCTGCACCAAAAAAGGCGAAGACCAGTCCTTCGGCCTGTCTTTTGGGATTCGCAAGGGATAATCCTCATCGACCATCTGGAAAAGGGTAAAACTATTACAGGTACATATTATTCATCGTTATTCGACCGTTTGAAAATCGAGCTGCAAGAAAAACGCCGGCGATTGGATCGCAGAAAAGTCTTTTTCCATCATGACAATGCACCAACACACACCTCAGCAGTATTGGTCACAAAATTAATGGAAATAGAATTCCAACTCGTTTCAAATTCCCACCTCCCTGTTCTCCAGACTTGGCTCCCTCGGACTACTATTTGTTCCCCAATTTGAAGAAATGGCTGGTGGGACAAAGATTTTATTCAAACGAGAAGGTGACTGCAGCAACTCATAGCTATTTTGCAGACTTGGACAATTCCTATTATTCGGAAAGGATCAACAAGTTAGAACAGCGTTGGACGAAGTGTATAAGTCTAAAAGGAGACTATGTGGAAAAATAAAAAAGGTTTACCCCAAACACGTTAGTAGTTTTTATTTTTGCACGGACTTTTCATACGCCTCTCGTATATATAGGGAGTGAACATTGATAAAACTGATAAACTGCAGAGGACTCCTGACAGGAAATGGAGAAGGAAAGGTCCAGTGAACATGTGTCGAGAAATAGACGGCGTGCGTTTAACGACAATAAATCGTGCTGCAGCACAGTGCAGAGCTGCATCCCATCCACGTCACAAAAGATGTCCAAAATGGCCTCCATGGGACTTTAAGAGACAGGGACAGTAGCATTTGATAAGTAATATATACTTAATCGTACTTTGGCTTACACAGTGTTGGCGGGCCACTTGCCTGGAGCTTGTACTAGAAACTGGTCCTCCAAATCTGTTGTACGCACAGTACGCCGCCTCCGTAACGTTCGTCTGTCTGAAAGGACCCATGACCACAAAAACGCCCAAAAAGGGCTTCGAATGTTGTGTGATGTGGCTGGTGTCTGTGAGGGTACTTATTTTAGTACAGCTGTGTTGCGTATCGACCGATTCCATCTGCTTGGCCGCACCCAAACACCATCTCGGCTTCTTCTCGACACGAATACCGGACCATTCTTTTGTTTATAGTATGCTGCGTCGATCACACAGCCTGCAACACACAAGTAACACACGGCACGTAATCAGAGGAATTGTCATTCGTCAGTGCCATCTACGGTGGCAACGACACATTGCATGTTCATAGGACCGTTTTTCCTCCATTAATGACACTACCGCACATTACACAATATGGAAAAGCGCATCTTTATTGTTGAGCGTAGCTGGATGTTTCTTTTCAGAAAGAAGATGCAGTAATATGTATTCTCCTCCTTACGTATAATTACACTACTGGCCATTAAAATTGGTACACCACGAAGATGACGTGCTACAGACGCGAAATTTAACCGACAGGAAGAAGATGCTGTGATATGCAAATGATTAGCTTTTCATAGCACTCACACAAAGTTGGCGCCGGTGGCGACACCTACAACGTGCTGACGTGAGGAAAGTTTCCAACCAATTTCTTATACGCAAACAGTAGTTGAACGGCGTTGCCTGGTGAAACGTTGTTATGATGCCTCGTATAAGGAGGAGAAATGCGTACCATCACGTTTCCGACTTTGATAAAGGTCGGATTGTAGCCTATCGCGATTGCGGTTTATAGTATCGCGACATTGCTGCTCGCGTTGGTCGAGATCCAATGACTGTTAGCAGAATATGGAATCGGTGGGTTCTGGAGGGTAATACGGAACGCCGTGCTGGATCCCAACGGCCTCGTATCACTAGCAGTCGAGATGACAGGCATCTTATCCGCATGGCTGTAACGGATCGTGCAGCTACGTCTCGATCCCTGAGTCAACAGATGGGGTCGTTTGCAAGACCACAACCATCTGCACGAACAGTTCGACGACGTTTGCAGCACATTCTCCAGATCTCTCACCAATTGTAAACGTCTGGTCAATGGTGGCCGAGCAACTGGCTCGTCACAATACGTCAGTCACTACTTTTGATGAACTGTGGTATCGTGTTGAAGCTGCATGGGCAGCTGTACCTGCACACGCCATCCAAGCCGGCCGAAGTGGCCGTGCGGTTAAAGGCGCTGCAGTCTGGAACCGCAAGACCGCTACGGTCGCAGGTTCGAATCCTGCCTCGGGCATGGATGTTTGTGATGTCCTTAGGTTAGTTAGGTTTAACTAGTTCTAAGTTCTAGGGGACTAATGACCTCAGCAGTTGAGTCCCATAGTGCTCAGAGCCATTTGAACCGTTTGAACGCCATCCAAGCTCTGTTTGACTCAATGCCCAGGCGTATCAAGGCTGTTATTACGGCCAGAGGTGGTTGTTCTGGGTACTGATTTCTCAGGATTTATGCATCCAAACTGAGTGAGAATGTAATCACATGTCAGTTCTAGTATAATATATTTGTCCAATGATACCCGTTTATCACCTTCATTTCTTCTTGGTGTAGCAATTTTAATGGCCAGTAGTGTAATTATATATTTCATACGAAACGTAATAATATACCATAATTTATAAGTTAAAACACAACAGAAACACGTTCTCCTAATATTGGGAGATGCTGTCCAAAATCGGGATCCAAAAGAAAGATGGGAAATGTGTACTTTGTTTTTGTTCCTCTAGCCTCGTGCCGCGCGTCCGGTCGCTGACACACATTGTCCTCGCGTGCAATGTATGTTCGCTCGCGCGTGCGATTTTGCACTATGTAAGGCCTCACCCGAGCTAAGGAAGAACGGGGCGTTTTGTCACGAATTCCTTCAGTGACAGAACCTTACGAAGATTCTAACGCTAGTTAAATTCCCAGTGGCACGCGATACAAGAGAGAATTTGTAATTCACGGAGATATTTACCTTTAAAATTTTGGTCCGTGGGTTCCAGGAAGTGTAGGACAACATATTACATCTCCCCACATATGTTCCGCAAAATAACCGCGACAATAAAATCTGGGAAATCAGGACACATGCGAAGGCTTAGCGACAGTCGCCCTTCTCAAGTACCATTCAGAAATGGATGAGTAAGAAGGAAGGTTACAATAATAGTAACGGATGTACCCTCTGTCACGCACCAGAAGATGACTTAAGGAATACTGATGGGCATGCGATGTCTTCAGTGCGTAACGTGTGGTTTTCAACTATCTGATGTAGACTAGTACAGTATTTAAATAAACAGACTGACACACTCCCTGCTGTCATGGATTAAGGAACAGATTTATCCGAATTTCAGCAGAGGATGATAGGTGGGTCTCAGTCCTAGTGAAATGACTATCTCAGAAACGGTGAAGTCATTAGTCAGTTCGCATGCCTGTGTGATGGAAGTATACATTTTGGGTGTATAGAGGACAGCTTATAACATTCCTAGTTTAGGGTATACTTAAATTTATTTATTTATTTTTTTGCTTTAAAATTTTCGCATATTGGTACTATATTTTCTTTAGGTATGAAGTAAAGGATATTATACTGAAAGTTGAAGTTCTCTGAGTTATGTATGTAAAATATTATGTAAATTGTTTATTAAATTAAATAATTTTCTGATGACCTTTGGGATTTAAAAATAATTGTGTGTATAAATTGTTCATGTTGAGGTAAATTTGACAATGTAAGAAATAGGTGTTATGTAAAAGCCACTGTGCTTTTGTCTGAAACGAAAGTGGCTCTGGGGGGTGGAAAAGGTTGCAAGGGTGAATTGGCGCGCTACCTAGAGCAAACGCGGGAAGTAAGTCACACAGTCTGTAGGTAACAGTGATTGAGGCAACACCTTTGTGGAGCAAGAGAAGCTTTGCCTGTACATTTGCACAAAAATGCGTCGGATGAAGAGCGCAAACGGCTTACGGCATAGCTGGGAGTTGTTGGGCTACTATATGTAAAATTGAACGACACCAAGAAGAGGAATTGAGCCCATACAGCAAGATACTCGCAGGCCGTACTGTGGGTAATGTAGCCGTCATAATTGTTCGCCACACCCAAACCTACAGCCACCAGATAACATTTATTTTTGTATTTTTACTTTTTTACGGCGTGAACCATTAATTTAAACTGTGTTTTAATAATCATTCTTGAACTTTAAAGAAACTGGTTCACCCTGTTATTTCATCCTAATCATACACCAGTATAGTGTTCTTTCCTGGTGTTTGATTAATCCAAGTATCCTATTTTACAGACTTATGAAGTGCCAAGGTAATATAAAGAGGCACAATGTAAATTTTTTTAACTATTGTAAAGTGTTATAGCGAAAGTTTGCTTACGTAAAATTCAATCAGAGTGTAACCAAGCTACTAGAATCTGTTAAATGACTGTACAGAGTTAGTTCAAAGACTAATATCTTTTGAAAATAAATTCCAGTAAGAAAGAGGTTTTATTCAAGTGAAATGTACAGTATAAAAATTTTATTCTTTAGTATCTAAGTATTTTAGTATTTAAGTTTGTTGATTATGGAAAGTGCTTTTCTAAAGGTCCCCCTGACTAAATTTTTTTTAGCTCCTTGAAGTTGTCTATTGGGTGTTTTCTCTTTTAAAAACGTAATGTATAATGTTGTAGTCCAACATTGTTTAAGTGGAGTAATATTTATTTGAAGAACCAAATCAAACAATAGCAAGAAAGTAGTCAAAATTCATTCATGTTTTTCCAGTACTTCAATGGTTCATTGCCTGGATGGGCAGGCGACCATTTGAACACGTTTCAAACCACTAAAAGAACTTGGAACTGAGTAGTCCTACTTCAATATAATACTATTCCTACTGCGTTTCTTTCTAACCGCTGGGTAAGATCTTATGAAAAGAATTGAATAGTCTGATTTACTTATCCATTAGACACAAGACACGGTCAAATCCTGTAAAAAGGGTAACTCTATTGATTGGTTTTTCCTATAAACAGGACTATCCTCCCATAGTCTGCTTAAACTAAATTTTAGTAATAGGGTTATATGTGGCAACATAGAAACAGGGTTTTCTGTTTATTTAGGTAAAAACATACTAAATTACGATAGTAGTAGTAAGGCTATACGTTGCGACCGTGACAGGACTATTTGTTCTTTTGGGGTATAGTATGCATGGCAACATAGAGACAGAGTTTTCTGTTGTTTACTTAAAAGCATACTAAATTGCAATAATAGTGGTACGGTTATAAGCTGTGGAGAAAACTGCGAGTTACACGGGCCACCGATGTCCTAGATGATCGTTGACTGAAAAGGTAAGTGAAAGCGAGCCAGTATTCTATAGTGGGATACGTCATCCTCCGAATAAGTCAGTGGATAACAAGACTGCTCTAATACATTATTTCAGTGTACCCTATTGTGTGTGGAAATCCGAAGTAGCTAGATGGAAACTCGGTACATGAAAGAAGACAGGTCGACGAAAGTGAGTTTACTTTCCTCGACAGTATGTAAACTAGACTACTGTTGACTGACTACGACTAGCCTAAAGTCAGCGTGAGCTGTTAGGAACGTCAAGGTCAGACATTGCTCAATTATCTTTCAAACAACATAACACGGCGGAGGTTGCATTATTGTTGGTAAGTATTTTTGTGGTATTCGATAGGTCCATTTACTTGAAACTTCCTGGCAGATTAAAACTGTGTGCCGGACCGAGACTCGAACTCGGGACCTTTACCTTTCTCGGGCAAGTGCTCTACCAACTGAGCTATCCAAGCACGACTCACGCCCCGTCCTCACAGCTTTACTTCTGCCAGTACCTCGTCTCCTACCTTCCAAACTTAACAGAAGCTCTCCTGCCAACCATGCAGAACTAGGACTCCTGAAAGAAAGGATATTGCGGAGACATGGCTTAGGCACAGCCTGGGGGATGTTTCCAGAATGAGATTTTCACTCTGCAGCGGAGTGTGCGCTGATATGAAACTTCCTGGCAGATTAAAACTGTGTGCCGGACCGAGACTCGAACTCGGGACCTATACCTTTCGCGGGCAAGTGCTCTACCAACTTTTTTACTTGTTTGCAAGGTGTTATTCACTATCTTGGTAAATAATCAGCTCTCGGAGTTTCACTTCCTCCAAACAAGTCAAATATGTTCTCTTTGATCGATAGTACTTATCAGACATACAGCACCATTCAATATGGAAACAAAATGCTGAAAGACCATTAGTAAAAATGTTTCAAAGCCCCTACATTTCCCAGACCGTAAACAAAATTAACGTCGTTGAACGATATCGTGACTCATTCACAGCCTCGGGTTGCTTCACTGATATGCGATTACCGCTCCTTGATTTTACTCAACAGCGACACAAAGATCTTTACCCGCCTGTTGGCTGGGCGGCTTAAATGAACGGATCGGCACGTGGTTTCCCCTGATCAAACTTCTTTGACGGGCGCCAGTAACATCCGCACTGCCCTCTGTCGCTATCGTGGACATAATCGCTCTTGCTTACGCTCGTAGTATGCCTTGACTTTTGGCAGCTTTTGACTTCATCTAGGCGTTCGATCAAGTCGATCACGACTACCTGGAGGGAGTGCTCCGCAATATGGACTATCTTGATATAACCGTCGGCGTTATAATTCATCCCCTTGGTGGAACTACTACTCGTGTACTCTACAATGGCCGTCTAAGTCCTCCCATCTCGATCTGTCGATCGGTGCGTCACCGCTCTCTGTACTGTTGCGTGCTTTCCCCATGGAACCGTTGTTCTGCCGAATCCGTCAACGCCTGTCTGCGTTGTCCCTCGGTGACCATGCATTCAGCATCACTGCTTATGCAGACGATCTCGTCATCGTTCTTCGCAGCGGTGCTGAGATCAGGGAGTCACCGGCACGTGTTATCACCTACAGCGAAGCTTCTGGTAGCTACCTTAACATCCGCAAACCGAGCGCCATGGCTACAGGTGCGAGGCTTCCTGCGGGCAGCGCTGCTCCTTTGCTTGTAGGGGATACTATCCGATGTTTAGGACTCGATTTCGCAAGTGATCTGCGGCGCACGATTGGCCTCAACTGCCGGTGCCTACTTTCCTAACTACGAGCTGGGCTCTTAGATTACCGTTTACAAGCACCCGATCTTCTGCAACGGACGTAATATGTAAATGTATATTTGGCGTCACGTATCCCCCCCGTGGCACAGACACTTCCTGTTACCGCCATCCAAGGCCCGCCGCACAGTAGCGGCATTGGGTTCATTTGTTTGCCACGGCTTGCTGTTCAAGATAAGGTACGACACCCTCACACTCCCGCAGTGGAGGGGCGGTTAGGTCTGTAACATGCGCCTCACAGAGCGGTAGCTCTGTACATTGGCTCTCACATAGTGTTGTGGCGCCGTTGTCCTACGTGCCTTACCAGCCTCTCGTTGGAGGCCCTTGCACCACATTCTCTCTCAGCACCTATCCGGCTTTCGGAAGTCCCGCCGCCCTTATTTTACTTCCGCCACTTTTTCTTCGAACGGAACTGCGTCCGTATCATGATACTAACAGCGCACTTGACACCCACGAAGGCCATCTATGATTTCCTACAGCAGGACAGGTCACCGATTGTGGCTGACGGGAAGCATCCCCACGTCGACTGGCTTGCCGTTTGGCGATCGGTGTGCGCTCCTTCTCTTGACGCTGACATCCTGTCTGCGTGGTAGCTTACTGTCAATGGGGAGCAAGTATGCCGGTCACGCCTTCACGGGATTCACCTCGCAGACACCTCATTGTGTATCACCTTTGATGTTTTGGACACAGACGAGCACCGCCTGGTGTGCAGATCAGAAAGAGGTGTCTGGTTCTGGATGGGACATATGTTGCCCCTAATTACCTGTAGGATTCCTCATGAGATACCTCCTCCTTCCGGACGCAGGATACTTCCCGCAGCCGAAGACGAACTCTGCGAAGTGGATTTGTGGACACGCAGCTCACTACTTGTTTGCTGATGGCGAGAAAAGTTTCCTTGATTTTTGGTAGTTCCTTAAAGAACGACGTTAAGTAGTTGTCCGCAATCGAAGATACAGAGAATCTGTCTCCAATTTCCTTTGCAGTGCCTTGCTTAACCCACCCCAGAGCTGGGACGTTCCTGTCTCGAAGAGTTGATCCCCGCCTCTTCCATACTTAGAACCGATATATTCTGTGATCATCGGAACGTTCTTCTCGGAAACACTGTACGTCAATAGACTCAATGAGTCTTAACGTCTTGCGGCGCCCTCCTCCTCGCGCGAGGCTTTCCCGCTGTTCTCGGTGGAATTAATGTTCAGAAAGAAAGAAAAATAAACAAACAATGTTCATTTTGCCTGTACTCCACGGTCCCTACGCTTTCCTTGGTTCCTGGAGGGTGGGAACGGGACTTGGTCGCCAGACATGGGTCGCGACCCCTGCCCACTTTGTCTCCACCCCGGTGTTGGGCTACCAACCGGGCGACTCATGTTCAAACCTCCCTCGTGCCCATTTTTTTCTACCCTTCGCTTTATTCATATTTGTGTCTGTGTGGTGGTGTAACGTCCGTTTGCAACAGCGAGATATGAGGTACGCACGTAGAATGACAGTTGACTCTGTACGACTAGTCTATTAGCAGCCGAAAGGAAGTGGCTTTCGAACTAGAACCGCAAGCGGTTGATGACAGGGCGACAAGTCAACCGAATCCTCCACCGGAAAACACGTTTGGCGTGTCACACACGACATTCGTGGCAATACGTGTGTCATATGATAGACACATCTTATCGACGCACCTAATTTTGTACGACTAGTAAGTGACCTTGCCCGATGTAGGTGTTTGTATGAATATGAATGTAATCACTCCCAAGGAAATGATGAAAACATGATATGAAACTTCCTGGCAGATTAAAACTGTGTGCCGGACCGAGACTCGAACTCGGGACCTTTGCCTTTCGCGGGCAAGTGCTCTACCAACTGAGCTACCCAAGCACGACTCATGCCCCGCAGGAAAGCTTCTGTTAAGTTTGGAAGGTAGGAGACGAGGTACTGGCAGAAGTAAAGCTGCGGAGTGAAAATCTCATTAGGAAAACAAGATAGTTTGTCACATAAGCTGCAACAAATGGACGCAACAATTTGACAATCACACAGTTTCTCTGTGCTCGATCAAAACATATGTTTTTAATGTTTTTGAAGTTGCATTCCGTTTTGGAACTCTTGACTCCTGAATTCCTTTGTTGTCACATAGGTCACAACCATTTTTTTCTCTTTTTTCTTATTTTGAAAGAAGTCTATGTGGTATCTTGCCTGCTCTCGCTAGTCATCAACATCCTCTTGGGACGGTAACGTATTCTTACCATATGACTCATATTCTATAACCAATGACAACTGCCAAGACTGCAGAAAGAGAACAAACATTTCAGTGACCGGACTGACAGTTCATAATGTTGCAAAAAAAAAAAAATAATGGCATGAGAGAGTCAGTTCACAATGTTGCGAAAAAAAAGAATGGCACGAGGGAGTTTCCAACACGGCTCGGCCGCTTTCTAGACCAGCACCAGGACGATGGCTTTGCTGTTTCAGTCTGCTCTGTTGCAATTCTAGCTCTTGAACCGTTCACTGTTTTTTATTTTGCTTTGTTTTTCACAGTCCAATACACCGTCTTCCCGTTTTCATGCTTGATCTGTGTTCAGAGTTTAACGGGCTATCCACTGGGCCATCTTACCACTAAATACGAGGGGGCTGCGATGGAGAGTTTCCCTTGTTAGTAGATATTGGTTTCTGGACGCCATTGTAGGAACTTTTCTTCTAGTTTTCAATAATACTACCTCCTGTAGGAATATTTTATACTTTTCAACTCTCTGTATAAGTGAAGATTACGCACAAGTTTTGTCATTCAGAAATAGCATTTGAATGTTAGTTGTTTGTGTGGAGGTCAAGTTACATCCCCCGCAAGAAGAAGAAACGTCCACCAGTACATGTCGGAATTCGACATGGGCAGGATCATGCCCTATCAAAACTGATATTAACGTTGACGATATTGCGGGATCCCGCGTTAATCATGTAAATACTGAATCGATGTGTTCAGAAGGACCATACTCAAAACTGTACAGGTTGTCTTGGACTCCACGAATCTAGCGCCCGACGGGAAAGAAATATTGTCCACTTGGTCATGCTGTGTAATACCGACACGTCACGTACCTTGAGTCAGGGAATCAGCTTGTTCGCAGCAAGACAAACATCCGTACGGACAGCACGAAGGCGTCTGTAGCACCACGGACTGGCAGCACTGCAACCTCTGTGGCGGTTCTCCTCTGTGCAGCAGCAAAGAGAGCCGCTTCGACACTAATGAGCTCAACGACAGTACTGCACATAGCATCACGCCTTTTCTAGCATCTCGCGTCTCTTACAGGATCACTTTGTTGTCCATCTGTCTATCTTTCTGTCTGTCTGCCCGACAGTTAAAAACCCTTTTTCTTAGGAACGAGTAGAGGTATCAAGCTGAAATTTATGTCACACACTGAGACCTACGGTGCGTTGCCGATGTAAAATGCTCCTAAGTCAACGCAGTCAGACGATACGGCAGTTTATGTCACAGATTTTCATACTCGCAAACCCACTCATCTAAACTTGTAGGGTACTTCCTATTGCCTTAGAATCATAAGACTTGGCAAGAAGCAATGTTTCAAGTTTTATTTGGAACAAACACTCACAGAGAGACTATTCTGCAAATGTTTGCTCAAATACAACTTGAAACGCCATATCTAAGTGCGGCAATCGCTCCTGGATATCTGATAATGGACAAATTCCGAAACACGTCATGTGAACAGTAAAGTAATTAATTGCTTGGTGTTTGTCTTTATCCAGAATGCAGAACTACTAATTATTTTAATAATTATCGTCTGCCTTCTGCATCACTTTATGTCTATTTATATTATTGAAATCAAAACATTCGCGAGTATCTAGGAATCTCTTAGACCGAATCGTAGCAGTATCAATGTCGATAGCAGACAAAAATGGTCGAGGGTCTCGATTCCCAGAAGGGTTGAATTGTCTGCAGGCGTGATCAGGTTTGTGCGAAACCCTCAGTGCGCGAGTCCTAATCACACCTGGCCAATCTTTTCAGACGAGTCCCCGTTCTGCCTAACCGCCACGCTGGACATATCCATGTATGGACGCTCCGAGGAGAACCAACGTCGTCAGACCGTTTTCATACGAGCGCAGCGCCTGGGTGATAGCACGGGGTGCCATTGGGTACACAACTCGATCACCTCTGTTTCGCATAGCTGCCAGTTTGGACAGAAGCCGTTATATTCCTGATGTGCTAAGGCCGGTGACTGCGCCCTAACCCCATGGTCTACGTAACATTATCTGTCAACAAGATAATGGACGACCAAATGTTCCCTTCGCTGTCTAGACCTGCCTTCATAAGACGGTGTCCGACTATCGCCATGGCCAGCACATTCTACAGATCTCTCACCCACAGAATACATCTGTTCATGTGTTGCCCAGTGACAAGCATGCCACCATTCTCCAGCCACTACTGGTGAACTCTGCTATAGAGTTCAAGCAGATATGAAATGGCGTACCTGTACCTGTTCTCCACACTCATTTCGAATCCATTCGCAATCAGGTTCTTCTGAGGTGGCAGCTCAGTGTACTAAATTTCTCACCCTGCCTACCTCCAGATCATCTACAAATTTTATCATGTATTGTTCCCACTACACCTAATACGTACAATAAGTAAAATTCTGTTACTTTTTTTTATCCTACCGGCATTTCATTTTTAATGTCCAGCGGCCTATCAGCTCATACCAACTTAAATGATGTTCATCTAATGAAGCTATACTTTTCCTGATGTCGGATCCGACAAATGAGTATGTACACGTCGAGAGGAGAGTCCTGTCAATATTCTGCCGTTTTTTTTTTTTTCATGGAGGCCATATGACACAGCCCTGAATTCGTATATCCCTCTCTAGAACGTTCAATGAATGTCGGTATTATGTGACACGTTTTCTATCAGCACAGGTGGTACTGATCATCATCATCATCATTATCATCATTGATATCTGTGGTACAATAAAGGTGCTATCCTGTCGTGGCATAACTAGACTCGACGCATTTTTTTTCCATTTTCTCCTTTTCTCCTCCATTGCATTTTCTAACGTTAGGGGAATAAGTCACGAATGAAAATCCTAAAATATTATTAATAACATTATAATATGGAACTGAAGGAGCATGGATTGTTGAAGAACGGTTTTTCTAGACGATGGAGACACGTTCTATCAACAGTGTGATGAAAGAGCAGAGGCGAGGAGATCGTAATATTCGCCAGCAGAGAGCAGCGGCTTAAACAGAGACACTTAATCTTGGTGTGGTACTTTAGATTTTGTGCACAACAACGATGGGCTCAAGGAATTTTTACAAAGGAGATTTGTCGGTTTGCTCTAGAGAAAAATGAAGTTTAGAAAGGTAAGTGGGTAAAGATTGTGGTTTGATTTTTTTCCAGAGGGATGATCACATATTACCTTCGCGATAGAACATTAGAAGCAGATTCAAGTGCAGCCGTGATTTCATGCAGTACAATGCAAACGCAAAAAAGGGCGTCGTTGATTTGCTGTTTATGCCTAACCTCGAGAATCTAGAGAACAGGGAAACTGGAAACGACTGTCGAGCCATGATGGACGGCCGCATTTCGTAGCAGCCAGTACTTTTACGAATTTTGTCATTTTTTCTGGAGAGGCGTGATAGACCTGCTCTAGAGTCTGCATACCGTAAGGCCTACGTCTATGTGCAACCACGTTGCTCCTGTGTGGTCTATTAATCCCATCTACCCACTAGATGTCACCGCAAGGAAAATAGACAACTGCAATATTTTCCAGGTTCAGTGTTCACGAAACAGTTTTTAACACGACTGTACTCCTCTGAACGCTGTTTAGGTTTCACAGTAATAATATTGGCGCACCACAACGAGTGACAACCCTGTCTGGCTATCTGTTTTAATTTCCGGCAGAAAACGAAGTGCTTTCACCGTGAATTTGTCAATATTTGGAGTACAACTCTCACGTACTATGTGTCACATAATTTAGGACGCACTGTGTCAACAAAGGTAGTCTGTATTCGTAGTAATGATGACAGAGAGGCGAAATATTTTCTTTGATTCTTCATTGCCTCTTGATCTACAAACGTTTAAGAGAAGCTATTTTCAAGCAAGAGCAGGCAATAAATATCAATCCATAGGTCTTTAACACTCACAACTGCTTCATATTGCGGTACCTAATGTAGTAGAAAAAGTTAAAAGAAGAAAACAAATTCAATGTTTGAAATGTCCTGACAACCGTACAAAATTTTACCGCTGTATTAAGTATATATGACGTGTGGAAATGTCAGACGTTCTAAGTGGCAGTATCATATTTGTTACGAGAATTAAAAAACAGCCCATCTCTTTTTGTACATAACTTGCTTGTACCAAAAAATTGTGGAGGTCTTATGAAACCACACAATTAAACTGTTCATCTCATAACTGCCAAAAATAATGGGACAAATTAGAAAATAAATAATTTATGGTTGGTTGTTTTGGGGAAGGAGACCAGACAGCGAGGTCAACGGTCTCATCGGATTAGGGAAGGACGGGGAAGGAAGTCGGCCGTGCCCCTTGAAAGGAACCATCCCGGCATTTGCCTGGAGCGATTTAGGGAAATCACGGAAACCTTAAATCAGGATGGCCGGACGCGGGATTGAACCGTCGTCCTCCCGAATGCGAGTCCAGTGTCTAACCACTGCGCCACCTCGTTCGGTAAATAATTTATGAAGAAAGTATCAAGCCAGGGAAGTGACTGGTTCTAAATGGCAAAAAGAAAGTTTTTTGTTCCATTTGCCATTAACATATGCTCATATCTTTTTAATTTTTTACAAGAGGGTAACAAAGTTAAACTCAAGAGTAAATCTTTCAGTGACTTCTACTTGTTAAGTAACTCCAAGCTTGGGATCGGATGTTTCAAAGTTGACAATAGAACTGTGCTGTTGGGGAAGAAATGAAAACATCGTCAACAGGGGTTTACGTTTTGCAACTGATAACCATGGCTGCCTTTCCAGTCAGGTACGGCATGGCAAACATTAGTCAAGGTCTTTCCTTTTTTTGAATACCATGACATTTTTCCATTCTTCTATTTCACATTAAAAATTTTTAATAATTATTTGAATTAGATTAGTAGAAAAACTTTGATAATACAGCCTTTCAAGATCTCACACGCCTACATTGGAAACAAAGTTTCAACAGCATCTTTAAAATCAGAGACGTCAATTATATGCATAGTAATTAAATGGAACGACCGCGTGGTTGGCCGTGCGGTCTCACGCACGGCTTTCCGGGCTGTAAGGAGCGCCTTGTCCCCGGCACGAATCCGCCCGGCGGACTTGTGTCGAGGTCTGGTGAGCCGGCCAGTCTGTGGATGGTTTTTAGGCGGTTTTCCATCTGCCACGGCGAATGCGGGCTGGTTCTCCTTATTCCGCTTCATCTACACTTTGCCGGCGATTGCTGCGCAAACAAATTCTCCACGTTCCCTGGGGGGGGGGGGGGGATTGGGGTGTTGCCCACCGGGAGTCGAACAGCACAATAACCCTGGGTTCGGTGTGGGGCGGCGGAGGGGTGAAGCGGACTGCGGTAGTCGTTGTGGGGTTGTGGACCACTGCCGCTGCGACGGGGACGAAGCCTCTCCGTCGTTTCTAGGCCCTCGGTTAACATACAACACAATACAATTAAATGGAACGTGTTCATAACTTTAGTTCATTCAACAACCTCACGAAAGACCGATCGAGGTGGCGCCGTGCGTAGCACAATGGATTCGTATTCGGTAGAATGATGGTTCAAACTAGGATCGGGCCACCCAGACTTTGGTTTCCGTGATTTCCCCAAATGGCCCCACGCAAATGCCACGATAGTTCCTCTGAAAAAGGTACGGCTGATTTCCTTACCCCTCCTTTCGTCAGCAATGGCTGTGCACTGTCTCTCATGAGTCATAACCACGCTGTCGATGGGACGTTAAACTCTGATCTTCCAACCATCCTTTTCTTGCAAAGGAGAGGTCTTTTTTATTTTTCATCTTTTATACGCCATCTACACTACTGGCCATTAAAATTGCTACACCAAGAAGAAATGCAGATGATAATCGGGTATTCATTGGACAAATATATCATTCTAGAACTGACATGTTATTACATTTTCACCCAATTTCGGTGCATAGATGCTGAGAAATCAGTACCCAGCACAACCACCTCTGGCCGTAATACGCCTGAGCAATGAGTCAAACCGAGCTTGAATGGCGTGTACAGGTACAGCTGCCCATGCAGCTTCAACACGATACCACAGTTCATCAAGAGTAGTGACTGGCGTATTGTGACGGGCAAACTGCTCGGCCACCATTGACCAGACGTTTTCAATTGGTGAGAGATCTGGAGAGTGTGCTTGGCAGGGCAGCAGTCAAACATTTTCTGTATCCAGAAAGACCCGTACAGCACCTGCAACATGCGGTCGTGCATTATCCTGCTGAAATGTAGGGTTTCGCAGGGATCGAATGAAGGGTAGAGCCACGGGTCGTAACACGTCTGAAATGTAACGTCCACTGTTCAAAGTGCCGTCAATGCGAACAAGAGGTGACCGAGACGTGTAACCAATGGCACCCATAAAATCACGCCGGGTGATACGCCAGTATGGCGATGAAGAATACTCGCTTCCAATGAAGCTGTAAACAGAACCAGGATTCATTGGAAAAAATGAAGTTTTGCCATTCGTGCACCCAGGTGCGTCGTTGAGTACACCATCGCAGGCGCTCCTGTCTGTGATGCAGCGTCAAGGGTAACCGCAGCCATGGTCGTCGAGCTGATGGTCCATGCTGCTGCAAACGTCGTCGAACTGTTCGTGCAGATGGTTGTTGTCTTGCAAACGTCCCCATCTGTTGACTCAGGGATCGAGATGTGGCTGCATGATCCGTTACAGCCATGCGGATAAGATGCTTGTCATCTCGACTGCTAGTGATACGAGACCGTTGGGATCCAACACGGCGTTCCCTATTAGCCTCCTGAACCCACCGATTCCATATTCTGCTAACAGCCATTGGATCTCGACCAACGCAACCAGCAATGTCGCGAAACGATAAACCGCAATCGCGATAGGCTACAATCCAACCTTTATCAAAGTCGGAAACGTGATTGTCCGCATTTCTCCCCCTTACACGAGGCAACGCCGGTCAACTGCTGTTTGTGTATAAGAAATCGGTTGAAAACTTTCCTCATGTCAGCATGTTGTATGTGTCGCCACCGGCGTCAACCTTATGTGAATGCTCTGAAAAGCTAATCATTTGGATATCACAGCATCTTCTTCCTGTCGGTTAATTTTCGCGTCTGTAGCACGTCATCTTCGTGGTGCAGCAGTTTTAATGGCCATTAGTGTAGTAAAGAATGTCTCAAACATGTTTCCCTTGATCTGGCACTTGTATTAAGTCTAGGAAAATGTAACAGTGTATCGAGAACACAACAGCACTGACGACTTATTCTGTGAAAAAAATGGCACTTAGAACGTTTTGACACTTCCTCTCTTTATACAGTTCCCATTGTATCAAGAGAAACGAATCGCTAAACTTAGCGGTTCGTGCCACTGCAAGCTATCGTCAACCGCAGCCGTTGAGAAATAATTTAAAGTGAAATTACCGTACAAATGAAATTCAGCGGCCGCCGATGAATTAGAACTCCGTCAGAGCAAAATCAGACGAAGCAAATTGAAGGTATAACAAGACTCTCGAAAGAACGGCAGGTAAAAAGAGTAACTCTAAGTTTAAGTGATAGAACTTTCTTTACACAAAAAGATCTTAAGGACTCCATCTCAAATTGGAAAACTATGAGCTGGAGCAAACAATACTTTTATCTGACAAATGGATGCAGGAGCGTGTATAGCGAGCGAGCAGCATTGCTTCAGAAACTAGACTTGCATTCGAGAGGAGTGAGGTTCAAATCCGCATAAGAATATCGTGATTTCGGCTTACCCTAGTTTCTTAATTCATATCAGATGATGCACTTTGTATTATGACTAGCTGAGGAACCCTGCATTCCCCTGGTATTCATTTTCCCAATTTTCCATTAGAAACGAAAACAAAATATGAACTGTGCTTGTAGTGTAATATCGAAAATCTCGTTTCCTGTATTCGTGGAAACGCCTTTCAAATTATGAAACAAATATGCATAATGTACAATTGTATAAGCACAGTATCCATTTAAGAAACATTGTACATAAATTATCTGTAATTTTTATTTAACTCAGAACTTAATGATAAACAGCATCTATAGTTGTACGTCCAGAAGCTACGATGCGATTTTGTAATCGTCTCCATGGCAACGCCTCTTCATTACTCTATAGACAGTTATTGTCTTCGCCTACAGCCGTTTGCGCTTCGCAGTTGAAAGGTGTCAAAAGTGCTGCCAGGTGTCGAGGATTTCCTTAAGTTGACTAGACCGTAAGAGTGTGTTAGTAGTAGAGAAGAAATGAGGGGCTTATTTCAATAGTGGTACAAGTCCATTGCCTCCACTTTTCTGGCTATAACGCTTCTGTAATTAATGATCCAAACAAACAGAAAGAAAAGTTCATCTCTAACAAGAAGCCATATGCTTGAATATTTCTGGTATCTCAACTGCAGATTTTTCAGCGTTCATTTAACTTTAGGACTCTGTACCTCAAAATGAAAAAAAATGGACTTATACCACTATTGAAATAAGCCCATCAAACGTATCGCTACTTCATGCATGATGAGGCATTTTTTCACGTATCTCAGTGTTTATGAAGTCGTATCTCTTGAACTATGTGTCATATAATGATATACTTGTGTAGGTACATTCAGTGGTATACATGGATACTGTCTGTGAAATATGTTAAGAATAGAATTAGTAGCAAAAGATTAATAAATTTAAACGTCATGCAGAAGATGGAAATTTTTTCAAACATCTCATTTTTAGCGACGTTACATGTCCTGAACTAAGAGTAGTACCATGACATATGTGGATACTGCCTGAAAAATTTATTGCGGATAGAGCTAATAGCACAGAAGTAATAAATTTACGTTATGCATGACGCGGCTGTTTTTTATGCATCTCATTGTTTATGACATCAAATGTCCCGAACTATGAGAATTTGGCCATTCTTATCTCCACAGCGATTGATGTCTGCCAGTAAGGAGTATGTGTATCAAGTTTGGTTGAAATCTGTCAAATGATTTAGGAGGAGATGTGGAACATACATACGTATACATATCCATTTTGTAATGTGTACGGATTTTGCACACCATTTACTTTTATGGGCGCTGTTTATCCCCACTAGCCTCTTGTGGATGTTTTGCTAGTCCATTTTCATCTTATACGAAAAAGTTGTTACAAGGCGTCAAAAAATTCCCGAAGTCCTCCTCGGTTTTTACGACGAGTACAGTATGTTACATCTGTCACAGGTCCAGAAGTTCCACGAAGATGTGAACGTAGTTTAGGATGTAAGTACTGTAAATGTGTTGTATTCACCTAATATAGTTGGTGTAAAACAAAAATAGGTGGCAGGAAGAGAACCTCTTAGACCGAAAGTAGCTGCCGTTATTGAAGCGGTTTGCCAACAAGCAGCAAACATACAGCCTCGTATCAGGGCCGCACAGGGTTAGCTAGCATCTACGGCACAATGATATGACAACACAGCAATAATTATTTACAATAATTTATTAACAGAAACTATACATTACTTAACTTTAGTCTGAAGATGGTGGATGTCAATGCAGATTATTGTTCACTTGGACTGTTCTGCCTTTACCTCTTGTTCTGGTGCTAAATCCAGCGAACGATAACTACAGTCACTCATAGAACGTCTAGGATGGTTCTTTCTTTGTGGCAACTGTAGACACAGTATTGATTGTGTCGTGAGGGAGTGCTGATACTGTGCGATATCGTCGCTTATACTGTCTGACTGGATGTGTGCGTCTCCTTAAATCCGCGTTTGGCAGATGGTGTCCCTTCGGGAACTATTCGACGCCCACGAGAAACACAGGCCGTGGCGGGTACGTCACAGCACGTGACACTGCAGGTCTTACCATTGCCAGGAGCCGTCTCCGGCGGGGAGCGAGTAACTATTTCAGACGAGTTTAACAATTCTTGACTATGCCTTGATATGCATGCGAGCTCTTCATAGCACACGACAAAGTTAAGACCTTTAGTGGGTACCTTTTCAATTATATATTGACTTCCCGCGTGCCGAGCGTTCGAGAAGTGTGGCCGACAAGCCGACTAGTGTGACATCACAAGTTCATTGCAGGACCCGTATATCTCGTGGGCCCAGGAACTATTTGTGTGTCGTCAGGCGAACGGATAAAATAGTCGTTGCGTTGTGGCGCCCTCTTTGTACGCTAGCCTTAACTCACCTGTGCCCGAGTCGGCACTCTTCGAACTATGGCTGTGTCCCGTATCTTTTGATGACACAGAAATAAAGTTAGCTCTCATATAAATGTCTCGATACTTGACGTTTATATCACTTTGCATATCTCTATGTTGGAACAAGAGCGCACTGCATCAAGCCACGTGCCGGCCATGTGTGGTATCCGACACGCATCGTCAAAGGCTAGTGACATGTCTGTGTCCATGTGACGCAGCTGGTGGGCTGAGGCAGGCGAGGGGCGCGCAGCGCTTAGCAAAATGCCTCATTATAATAGATCTGACCTTCTGCGTGACATCCAGATGCTGTACAGTCTCTTTGTGTTAATGTATAGACATGAGCTAAAATTTGAATGAAACGATAATTAAATCGAAAGCCTTAGCTGCCTAAAGTGTTGTTGATATACATCAGTGGGACACCTGAAAATGTGTGCCCCGACTGGGACTTGAACCCGGGATCTCCTGCTTACATGACAGACGCTCTGTCCATCTGAGCCACCGAGGACACAGAGGATAGTGCGACTGCAGGGACTTATCCCTTGCACGCTTCCCGTCGGGGCACACATTTTCAGCTGTCCCCACTGGTGTATATCAACAACACCTGTCGGCAGCTAAGGGCTTCGAATTAATTATCATTTCATTCTAGAGAAGCTGCACGGTCATCAATGGCATCTGCTCTTTCGGGAACAGATACCATCTTCATATTAAAATTTGAAGTTGACACCTACAAGGATGCAGGATGCTCGTTCTTCCAGTATTCCAGGGGAAGAAAATTATAACATGAGGTTTGTCTTATCTATCTCGAAGGCCGCCTACAGTCGATAACTCAGCTGGCAGTTTTGGCGGGCGAGGCGATCATGGCGTTGACAACATATGTCCTGTATATTTGGTGACGATGTCACAAGACAGGGTGAATCACATCGTAGACATGCGGTACTTTTTTGTTGTAAGTATTGCTTTACTGAGAGAGGACGAAAATAGACTGGCGGCGGTCATCCTTTGTAGAGCTTACGGACAACGCATCGCCTCTTTTGTGGGTAATAAAAGTTTGCCTTTCTTTCTAGCGCACACTATAGTGGAGCCAGCACCCCTAATCGTGTTACATGTCATCATGCAATATCTGAAAAGGAAATATGTTATCTTAACATCAGGTAGCTAATTCTACCAATTTTTTTACGCTTGCAATTTGCTCTATTCCACCACTTTCTAGTGGTGGTCACATTCGGCAAGGGCGAAATGTGGACATGTTAACGTCATTTTCAGAGCAGGGTTAACTGTAGTTATAAACAGAAGCTTAGCACACGCAAAACAGAACAACCATATGCTGCCAGACGTGTACAACAGCATCTCAATTTTCCTCGTTAAATAATTAAAACTATAGACGGGTAGACATAGTTTGCGTTTGCTACACTGGTTCTTTTTTCTTAGGACCTACGAAATAACAGTGCTTGACCGTATAATGGGGAAAAAGAAAATATGGTTTTCCTGCTTCTTTAATGCAACACTTGTGTAGTGGCGTAGGAGCTGGTTTACATTCAGCAATAGGCAGAATGTGTATCCTGACAAGCTGGGCCTCGCAAAAGTCAATACTTTTAGTAATTACAAATTTAGTAGAAATGCATATGTACGGGAACATAAAAAATTCGAGCTGTCTAATCGACATATTACGTTGAACAAATGCTCTAATACAAACGATCGATAACGCACATTTACAAAACCTGAATATTTAATGGGAATGCATTACATAGTTTCGATATTTGTCGACAACTTACAGAAAATGTCCAGTACTCGGTCTCAGATGCGAGAAAGATTAATTATGCTAATATTGACGTCTTATGTTCAATCACTCACGTACACACAACTCGCTTAGAGGACTAACTTTCTTTTTCTCTTCATAGGATTCACACACACAGCGTTATGTCAAAGTATCGTAGTTAATATGTACAACTATTTTGCAGAAATGCTATCACATCACATACACACTGCAGTTTTGAAGTATCTCACCTCGCCATTTTTTTAACTCTACCTCTCTCTACAGCGCGCATGAATGGCAGCAGTTCAGCAATCATTAATGCACAGCATTCAAAAAATACTTTTTAATGTAAATGTATAGTGTATGCGTGGCGTATTTGTGGTGTAATTGAGGCGTATGTGAGGAGTGGTTGTGGCGTAATCGTGGCGTATGTGGCATAATTGAGGTGTAATTGTGGTGTATTTGGCGTATCTGCCGTATCGCGAAACTAATTTAACAGTGCTATTTTGTCAAAAAAATGACATTTTGAGCCCGTGGCTGTGTACAAAATATAGGTTGACTCTTACACAGACGATTAGAGCAACCATACACTTTTTAAAATGCTATTTATTTATTTAAACAGTACCGTTACCCGTTTCAAACCGACAGGTTCATCTTCAGACGGCTAGTTCACGTTTTACATTAGATTTCGCCTTTTGTTTCCCCACCTGTCGAAATTTCCTTGGAATAGAGGTGACCTACAACCAAAAGAAGATGTGAGACAACGTCTTTTTAATTGTAATTGTGCTTCACAACGATTTTAAGTGATGTAAACAAATTATTATTATTAAAGGGAAGGCCATTTCCCTACAGCCTGGCCGTTCCGATCACCTGATCTTAATCCTTGTGACTTCTGGCTGTGGGGCCATCTGAAACATGTGTTCAGTGTTCCGATTGCATTGAAGGCATGCATTGCGTAATACATTCTGAACGTGACCCCGGAAACACTTCGATCAGCTGTGGAACATGATGTTTCTCGATTTCAACTTGTTGCAGAAAACGGTGGACAGCATACTGAACATGTTTTGCAACAGTCATAAGGAAATTGATAATCCGATTTGATTTTGATTGAAGCTTTACATGCGGTTTTTGGCCTCAGGACAATTAAAAACCAGTTTTTTCCATCCGATGTGATATGATCTTCCCGTGGTGGATGGGCTCACGTAACTAACAGTATCACACCTGTACACCCATCCACACTTAGTAGTACAGTTTAACGTCAAACGTAGACCTTAGGCATTGTTGTATGGTTCATTTGTCATTTCTAGTCGACCACTATTAAATTATGATGCTTACAGCGCCATCTATTGCTACATTTTGTAACTATTTATTTTTCTTCTGCCATACGTTTTCCTCCTTCTCCGATAACATTCCGTTGCAGTGGTGTTATTTCTTCAGCGGTTTGAAAGTTTAACTTTAATTATAATCACACTGTATATAATTCGTTTTTAGTGACCAATTACCTCTGTTCAAGAATTTTTCTCTGCCACATAAGGAATTGTTAAAGAGAAAAATCTTTAATTTACATTTGGAAACACTTCAGCTGCATGTCGGACCATTTATTTCCGTTGGTACATTGCCAAAGAATTTTATAGTTGCATATTTAACCCTTTTTGCGAGAAAGTTAGATTCATTAAAGGATAATGTCGACCATTTTTCCTTCTAGGTTGTACTTTTGAATATTTCTGTTACTCTCAAACTTAAATAAACTGTTGATAGCAAATTTCATAACTGAATAGCTGTACTATAAAGCTGAGGTTAACATTCCCAGCTGCTTAAAGAGATAACTGCAAGATTTACATGGATTAGCTCCACCCACAACTCTAAATACCAATGGACGAAAATACGCAAAATAAGTTATATTACTGACTTCTATGTCCCCAAAGCTGACAATTGCTATTAACGCAAAATGCAGCCAAATCTAAGCGTTTTAATATGATGTATCCAGTTTAAGTTTTCAGCGTTATACTCATCTAACAACTTACAATTTTCTGCCCTACTTGTTACATCTTGTTAATATACTGAACTAGATTAACCGGAGGTGGGATTCTTGACAGTACAAAACTGAATGAACTGAGCGTTTTGTTTCCATAGTTTAAAGGTAGTGCACTGCAACAAAACCATTGAGTAACTGTCACAAAAACATCATTTACTACGTTTTTCCCTATGGACGCTTCTTTGCTTGGCTGCACATTTAAGGTTGTGTCATTTGCCAACAGGACTAATTCTGCCTCCTGGTTAAACAAAAAAAAAAAAAAAACGGCAGATCATTAAAATAAAACAAGAACAGTAATGGGCCAACAAATTAATCCTGTGGAATTCCCATTGTAATTTCTCCCCATACAGATGATGTGGCGACACTCTATGTATTACTGGAATAGCCTAGGATAAAGTTCTTCATTTTGTTTCTTAACTAAGAACGAAACCAGGCATTTTATGAACTACGTATTCCATCAGAACTTAGCTTCTCTAATATAATATTGTGACTGGCACAATAAAACGCATTCGATAAATCATAGAAGATCCCAACAGGTGAATTTTTTATCATCTAAAGATTTTATTATGTTCTCAGTAAATGCGAATAAGTGAATCAGCAGAACAGGCCATTTGAAATCCAAACTGTGATTGGGTGGTATACAAGTGAGGGCAACCCGAGAGTATTTTCCCATCTCAAAAATTTTAGAAACTGATTTAAAGAGTGGCACTAGGTGGTGGTTATTGCCGTCTGTGGAGCCACTCTTTTTATAGAGGGACTTAACAATGGCATATTTCAATCTGTCTGGGAAAACACCCTGAGTTAATAATGAATTACATAAGTAACTAAGAAAGAATTTTACATTTTATAGGGCCACAGTTTTTTAAAATCTTGTTGGTGATATTATCCACCCAACATGAACTTTTTC